>NC_079194.1:216864593-217164593 GCF_029499605.1 Hyla sarda
GCGTGTACGCCATTGACCGTGCGGTTTAATGAATGATATATTTTTATAGTTCGGACATTTACGCACGCGGCGATACCACATATGTTTATTTATTTATTTTTTTACACTGTTTTTTTTTTTATGGGAAAAGGGGGGTGATTCAAACTTTTATTAGGGAAGGGGTTAAATGACCTTTATTAACACTTTTTTTTTAAATTTTTTTTGCAGTGTTATAGGTCCCATAGGGACCTATAACACTGCACACACTGATCTCCTATGCTGATCACTGGCGTATATTAACACGCTTGTGATGAGCATTATCGTCGCTTGACTGCTCCTGCCTGGATCTCAGGCACAGAGCAGTCATTCGTCGATCGGACACCGAGGAGGCAGGTAAGGGTCCTCCCGGTGTCCAGTCAGCTGTTCGGGACGCCGCGATTTCACCGCGGCGGTCCCGAACAGCCCGACTGAGCAGCCGGGTCACTTTCAGTTTCACTTTAGAAGCGGCGGTCAGCTTTGACCGTCACTTCTAAAGGGTTAATACCGCACATCGCCGCGATCGGCGATGTGTGGTATTAGCCGCGGGTCCCGGCCGTTGATGAGCGCCGGGACCGATGTGATATGATGCAGGATCGCGGCACGATCCCGCTTCATATCGCGGGAGCCGGCGCAGGACGTAAATATACGTCCTGCGTCATTAAGGGGTTAAATGTTGACCTGGTTGCTGGCAGCAGTTTTCCTTTTTTTGCAGAGTAATGGGTCCATGATGGGCTTTCATTGTGTCTGACTAGAGGTGTTGCATCAGCCTATTGAAGGATCCATTTACTGGCTTTCAGATATTGGCTATATAGTTGCTGCCATATGCTTTCTGTTTGCCTTTGTCTGATTAAGTCTTTTATTATGTAAAACGGTTTAGCATCTGGTGTTGGAAAGTTCATCTTGATTTCAGACTTTTGTTTATTGAATTCTTGGTTATTTCCCTTGGCCAGTGGTGTCTTGCTTATTTGTTGTCCTACACTGAGCCACCATGCAAGACTACTGCTTCCATCTGTTCCAGTCATCTTATGGTGAGTTTCCATTTTACTATTGCTTGAGACATTGATGCATGCTTGTATGAATTCATCAAGCAACTGCTGGCTGGTCTCTTTATTTTGTCCTACCACATACCAGGAAACATCTCATGAGTAGAAGGAAAAATGTATTCAATAAAATTTCAGCAAATTTTGGATGCTAACTTGATGCCATCTGTGAAAAAGTAGAGGATGGCTTCTACAAATGGATAATGATCCTAAACACACCTCAAAATCCACGGGGCATTACATCAAGAGGCGTAAACTGAAGGTTTTGTCGTGGCATTCACAATCTCCTGACCTCAACATAGTTGAAAATCTATGGATAGACCTTAAAAGAGCAGTGCATGACAGACAGCCCAGAAATCTCAAAGAACTGGAAGACTTTTGTAAGGAAGAATGGGCAAATATACCTCAAACAAGAATTGAAAGACTCTTGGCTGGCTACAAAGAGCGTTTACAAGCTGTGATACTTGCCAAAGAGGGCAGTACAAGATATTAACTCTGCAGGGTGCCCAAACTTTTGCAGACGCCATTTTTTTGTTTTCTGTTATTTTGAAAGTTTAAATGATGGAAATAAAATCTAACTTTTGTTGACATTTCATAAGAATGTCTAATCTGTAATTTGATGCCTTTTGGAGATTTTTTCATCTTTCCTTGGCTTCTTTATGCACATTAATACAAATTTTTACCTAGGGTGCCCAAACTTTTGATCTTCACCGTATATATGAATATTGCTAAGTTGGACGCTTTTTAATGTTTGACTTTAGGTGGCTTTATTTGTTACAAGTACAATACAGTCACATAAACTTCTCAAAAAAAATTAAGGGAACACTTAAACAACACAATGTAACTCCAAGTCAATCACTCTTCTGTGAAATCACACTGTCCACTCAGGAAGCAACACTGATTGACAATCAATTTCACATGATGTGGTGCAAACAGAACAGACAACAGGTGGACATTTTAGGCAATTAGCAAGACATCCCCCAAAAAAGGAGTGGTTCTGCAGGTGGTGACCACAGACCACTTCTCAGTCCCTATGCTTCCTGGATGATGTTTTGAATGCTGGCGGTGCTTTCACTCTAATGGTAGCATGAGATGAAGTCTACAACTCACACAAGTGGCTCAGATAGTGCAGCTCATCCAGGATGGCACATCAATGCGAGCTGTGGCAAGAAGGTTAGCTGTGTCTGTCAGCATAGTGTCCAGAGCATGGAGGTGCTTCAAGGAGACAGGCCAGTACATCAGGAGATGTGGAGGAGGCTGTAGGAGAGCAACAACCCAGCAGCAGGGCCGCTACCTCCGCCTTTGTGCAAGGAGGAGCAGGAGGAGCACTCCCAGAGCCCTGCAAAATTACCTCCAGCAGGCCACAAATGTGCATGTGTCCACTCAAACAGTCAGAAACAGACTCCATGAGGGTTGTGCCCGAAGTCCACATGTGGGGGTTGTGCTGACAGCCCAACACTGTGCAGGATGTTTGGCATTTGCCAGAAAACACTAAGATTGTCAAATTCACCACTGGTGCCCTGTGCTCTTCACAGATGAAAGCAGGTTCACACTGAGCCGATGTGACAGACATGACAGAGTCTGGAGACACCATGGAGAACATTCTGCTGCCTGCAACATCTTCCATTATGACCGGTTTGGCAGTGGGTCAGTAATGCTGTGGGGTGGCGGCCCGCACAGCCCTCCATGTGCTTGCCAGAGGTAGCCTGACTGCCATTAGGTACCAAGATGGGATCCTCAGACCCCTTGTGAGACCATATGCTGGTTCCTCCTAATGCAAGGCAATGCTAGACCTCATGTGACTGGAGTGTGTCAGCAGTTCCTGCAAGAGGAAGGCATTGATGCTATGGACTGGCTCACCCGTTCCCCAGACTTGAATCCAATTGAGCACATCTGGTACATTATGTCTCGCTCCATCTACCAATGCCACATTGCACCACAGACTGTCCAGGAGTTGGCAGATGCTTTAGTCCAGGTCTGGGAGGACATCCCTCAGGAGACCACCTCATCAGGAGCATGCCCAGGCATTGTAGGGAGGTCATACTGGCACGTGGAGGCCACACACTACTGAGCCTCATTTTGACTTGTTTTAAGGACATTACATCAAAGTTGGATCAGCCTGTAGTGTGGTTTTCCACTTTGATTTTGAGTGTGACTCCATATCCAGACCTCCATGGGTTGATAAATTTGATTTTCATTGATAATTTTTGTGTGATTTTGTTGTCAGTACATTCAACTGTGTAAAGACAAAAGTATTTAATACGCTTAGTCTATTCATTCAGATCTAGGATATGTTGTTATCTTGGTGTTCCCTTTATTTTTATGAGCAGTGTATATACATTTAACCTTAAACTTTGTTCACATCTCATTTTCAGCCAACATTATAGGTACATGTTGGCAGGATCTCCCCAATAACATCTTTGAAGGAAGGCCAGCCCAGGATATATCCCACTGTAAAGTCATACAATGGGATGTGTTGCACACAGGCTCCACTTGTAAAAGAACATATCATTCTCTATTATGTCTCTCTGCTTTAACTAAGCTGTTACGCCGAGCGCTCCGGGTCCCCGCTCCTCCCCGGAGCGCTCGCCTCTCTCTCGCTACCGCAGCGCTCCGGGCAGCTCCACTGACCCGGTGCGCTGCGATACCGTCTCCAGCCGGGATGCGATTCGCGATGCGGGTAGCGCCCGCTCGCGATGCGCATCCCGGCTCCCGTACCTGACTCGCTCTCCGTCTGTCCTGTCCCGGCGCGCGCGGCCCCGCTCCCTAGGGCGCGCGCGCGCCGGGTCTCTGCGATTTAAAGGGCCACTGCGCCGCTGATTGGCGCAGTGGTTCCAATTAGTGTGTTCACCTGTGCACTCCCTATTTATACCTCACTTCCCCTTCACTCCCTCGCCGGATCTTGTTGCCATTGTGCCAGTGAAAGCGTTTCCTTGTGTGTTCCTAGCCTGTGTTCCAGACCTCCTGCCGTTGCCCCCGACTACGATCCTTGCTGCCTGCCCCGACCTTCTGCTACGTCCGACCTTGCTTCTGCCTACTCCCTTGTACCGCGCCTATCTTCAGCAGCCAGAGAGGTTGAGCCGTTGCTAGTGGATACGACCTGGTCACTACCGCCGCAGCAAGACCATCCCGCTTTGCGGCGGGCTCTGGTGAAAACCAGTAGTGACTTAGAACCGATCCACTAGCACGGTCCACGCCAATCCCTCTCTGGCACAGAGGATCCACTACCTGCCAGCCGGCATCGTGACAGTAGATCCGGCCATGGATCCCGCTGAAGTTCCTCTGCCAGTTGTCGCCGACCTCACCACGGTGGTCGCCCAGCAGTCACAACAGATAGCGCAACAAGGCCAACAGCTGTCTCAACTGACCGTGATGCTACAGCAGCTACTACCACAGCTTCAGCAATCATCTCCTCCGCCAGCTCCTGCACCTCCTCCGCAGCGAGTGGCCGCTTCTGGTCTACGACTATCCTTGCCGGATAAATTTGATGGGGACTCTAAATTCTGCCGTGGCTTTCTTTCCCAATGTTCCCTGCACTTGGAGATGATGTCGGACCAGTTCCCTACCGAAAGGTCTAAGGTGGCTTTCGTAGTCAGCCTTTTGTCTGGTAAAGCTCTGTCATGGGCCACACCGCTCTGGGACCGCAATGACCCCGTCACTGCCTCTATACACTCCTTCTTCTCGGAAATTCGAAGTGTCTTTGAGGAACCTGCCCGAGCCTCTTCTGCTGAGACTGCCCTGTTGAACCTGGTCCAGGGTAATTCTTCCGTTGGCGAGTACGCCGTACAATTCCGTACTCTTGCTTCAGAATTATCCTGGAATAATGAGGCCCTCTGCGCGACCTTTAAAAAAGGCCTATCCAGCAACATTAAAGATGTTCTGGCTGCACGAGAAATCCCTGCTAACCTACATGAACTCATCCATCTTGCCACTCGCATTGACATGCGTTTTTCCGAAAGGCGTCAGGAGCTCCGCCAGGATATGGACTTTGTTCGCACAAGGCGTTTTTTCTCCCCGGCTCCTCTCTCCTCTGGTCCCCTGCAATCCGTTCCTGTGCCTCCCGCCGTGGAGGCTATGCAGGTCGACCGGTCTCGCCTGACACCCCAAGAGAGGACACGACGCCGCATGGAGAATCTCTGCCTGTACCGTGCCAGTACCGAACACTTCCTGAAGGATTGTCCTATCCGTCCTCCCCGCCTGGAAAGACGTACGCTGACTCCGCACAAAGGTGAGACAGTCCTTGATGTCTACTCTGCTTCTCCACGTCTTACTGTGCCTGTGCGGATATCTGCCTCTGCCTTCTCCTTCTCTACTATGGCCTTCTTGGATTCCGGATCTGCAGGAAATTTTATTTTGGCCTCTCTCGTCAACAAGTTCAACATCCCAGTGACCAGTCTCGCCAGACCCCTCTACATCAATTGTGTAAACAATGAAAGATTGGACTGTACCATACGTTTCCGCACGGAGCCCCTTCTAATGTGCATCGGACCTCATCACGAGAAGATTGAATTTTTGGTCCTCCCCAATTGCACTTCCGAAATCCTCCTTGGACTACCCTGGCTTCAACTCCATTCCCCAACCCTGGATTGGTCCACTGGGGAGATCAAGAGTTGGGGGCCCTCTTGTTTCAAGGACTGCCTAAAACCGGTTCCCAGTACCCCTTGCCGTGACTCTGTGGTTCCCCCTGTAACCGGTCTCCCTAAGGCCTATATGGACTTTGCGGATGTTTTTTGCAAAAAACAAGCTGAGACTCTACCTCCTCACAGGCCTTATGATTGTCCTATTGACCTCCTCCCGGGCACTACTCCACCTCGGGGCAGAATCTATCCTCTGTCCGCCCCAGAGACTCTTGCTATGTCGGAGTACATCCAGGAAAATTTAAAAAAAGGCTTTATCCGTAAATCCTCCTCTCCTGCCGGAGCCGGATTTTTCTTTGTGTCCAAAAAAGATGGCTCTCTACGTCCTTGCATTGACTACCGCGGTCTTAATAAAATCACGAAAAAGAACCGCTACCCCCTACCCCTCATCTCTGAACTCTTTGATCGCCTCCAAGGTGCCCACATCTTTACCAAACTGGACTTAAGAGGTGCTTATAATCTCATCCGCATCAGAGAGGGGGATGAATGGAAAACGGCATTTAACACTAGAGATGGACACTTTGAGTATCTGGTCATGCCCTTTGGCCTGTGCAACGCCCCTGCCGTCTTCCAAGACTTTGTTAATGAAATTTTTCGTGATCTCTTATACTCCTGTGTTGTTGTATATCTGGACGATATCCTGATTTTTTCTGCCAATCTAGAAGAACACCGCCAGCATGTCCGTATGGTTCTTCAGAGACTTCGTGACAATCAACTTTATGCCAAGATAGAGAAATGTCTGTTTGAATGCCAATCTCTTCCTTTCCTAGGATACTTGGTCTCTGGCCAGGGACTACAAATGGATCCAGACAAACTCTCTGCCGTCTTAGATTGGCCACGCCCCTCCGGACTCCGTGCTATCCAACGTTTTTTGGGGTTCGCCAATTATTACAGGCAATTTATTCCACATTTTTCTACCGTTGTGGCCCCTATCGTGGCTTTAACCAAAAAAAATGCCAATCCCAAGTCTTGGCCTCCTCAAGCGGAAGACGCCTTTAAACGGCTCAAGTCTGCCTTTTCTTCGGCTCCCGCGCTCTCCAGACCTGACCCATCTAAACCCTTCCTATTGGAGGTTGATGCCTCCTCTGTAGGAGCTGGAGCGGTCCTTCTACAAAAAAATTCTTCCGGGCATGCTGTTACTTGTGGTTTTTTTTCTAGGACCTTCTCTCCGGCGGAGAGGAACTACTCCATCGGGGATCGAGAGCTTCTAGCCATTAAATTAGCACTTGAGGAATGGAGGCATCTGCTGGAGGGATCAAGATTTCCTGTTATTATTTACACCGATCACAAGAACCTCTCCTATCTCCAGTCTGCCCAACGGCTGAATCCTCGCCAGGCCAGGTGGTCTCTGTTCTTTGCCCGATTTAATTTTGAAATTTACTTTCGGCCTGCCGATAAGAACATTAGGGCCGATGCTCTCTCTCGTTCCTCGGATGCCTCGGAAGTTGAACTCTCTCCGCAACACATCATTCCTCCTGACTGCCTGATTTCCACTTCTCCAGCCTCCATCAGGCAAACTCCTCCAGGAAAGACCTTCGTCTCTCCACGCCAACGCCTCGGAATCCTCAAATGGGGTCACTCCTCCCATCTCGCAGGTCATACAGGCATCAAGAAATCTGTGCAACTCATCTCTCGCTTCTATTGGTGGCCGACTCTGGAGACGGATGTCGTGGACTTTGTGCGAGCCTGCACTGTCTGTGCCCGGGATAAGACTCCTCGCCAGAAGCCCACTGGTTTTCTTCATCCTCTGCCTGTCCCCGAACAGCCTTGGTCTCTGATTGGTATGGATTTTATTACAGACCTACCCCCATCCCGTGGCAACACTGTTGTTTGGGTGGTCGTTGATCGATTCTCCAAGATGGCACATTTCATCCCTCTTCCTGGTCTTCCTTCAGCGCCTCAGTTGGCTAAACAATTTTTTGTACACATTTTTCGTCTTCACGGGTTGCCCACACAGATAGTCTCGGATAGAGGCGTCCAATTCGTGTCAAAATTCTGGAGGGCTCTCTGTAAACAACTCAAGATTAAATTAAACTTTTCTTCTGCATATCATCCTCAGTCCAATGGACAAGTAGAAAGAATTAACCAGGTCTTGGGTGATTATTTACGACATTTTGTTTCCTCCCGCCAGGATGATTGGGCAGATCTTCTACCATGGGCCGAATTCTCGTATAACTTTAGAGTCTCTGAATCTTCCTCCAAATCCCCATTTTTCGTGGTGTACGGCCGTCACCCTCTTCCCCCCCTCCCTACTCCCTTGCCCTCTGGTTTGCCCGCTGTAGATGAAGTGACTCGTGATCTTTCCACCATATGGAAAGAGACCCAAGATTCTCTTTTACAGGCTTCATCTCGCATGAAAAAGTTTGCCGATAAGAAAAGAAGAGCTCCCCCCATTTTTGCTCCCGGAGACAAGGTATGGCTCTCCGCTAAATATGTCCGCTTTCGTGTCCCCAGTTACAAACTGGGTCCACGCTATCTTGGTCCCTTCAAAGTCTTGTGCCAAATTAATCCTGTCTCTTACAAACTTCTTCTTCCTCCTTCTCTCCGTATTCCTAATGCCTTTCATGTCTCTCTTCTTAAACCACTCATCATCAACCGTTTCTCTCCCAAATTAGTTTCTCCCACTCCTGTCTCCGGTTCTTCTGACGTCTTCTCAGTGAAAGAGATACTGGCCTCCAAGACGGTCAGAGGAAAAAAGTTCTTTTTGGTGGATTGGGAGGGCTGTGGACCTGAAGAGAGATCCTGGGAACCTGAGGACAACATCCTAGACAAAAGTCTGCTCCTCAGGTTCTCAGGCTCTAAGAAGAGGGGGAGACCCAAGGGGGGGGGTACTGTTACGCCGAGCGCTCCGGGTCCCCGCTCCTCCCCGGAGCGCTCGCCTCTCTCTCGCTACCGCAGCGCTCCGGGCAGCTCCACTGACCCGGTGCGCTGCGATACCGTCTCCAGCCGGGATGCGATTCGCGATGCGGGTAGCGCCCGCTCGCGATGCGCATCCCGGCTCCCGTACCTGACTCGCTCTCCGTCTGTCCTGTCCCGGCGCGCGCGGCCCCGCTCCCTAGGGCGCGCGCGCGCCGGGTCTCTGCGATTTAAAGGGCCACTGCGCCGCTGATTGGCGCAGTGGTTCCAATTAGTGTGTTCACCTGTGCACTCCCTATTTATACCTCACTTCCCCTTCACTCCCTCGCCGGATCTTGTTGCCATTGTGCCAGTGAAAGCGTTTCCTTGTGTGTTCCTAGCCTGTGTTCCAGACCTCCTGCCGTTGCCCCCGACTACGATCCTTGCTGCCTGCCCCGACCTTCTGCTACGTCCGACCTTGCTTCTGCCTACTCCCTTGTACCGCGCCTATCTTCAGCAGCCAGAGAGGTTGAGCCGTTGCTAGTGGATACGACCTGGTCACTACCGCCGCAGCAAGACCATCCCGCTTTGCGGCGGGCTCTGGTGAAAACCAGTAGTGACTTAGAACCGATCCACTAGCACGGTCCACGCCAATCCCTCTCTGGCACAGAGGATCCACTACCTGCCAGCCGGCATCGTGACATAAGCTTTCTTACGCTTTTGGCTTACTTTGGGTGAATGGAAACCTATGGACATGTTGGAGGCTACTCCTGAGGTATACTCTGATATGTAAAAAATATTAGATTGTAGATAAATAGATGGAGGTGGCTCACCAGATATAAAGTCAGGGGGTTCTGGTATATTGTGTACCCTCTTAACACATTTAATACAAAGCTGAAGAATAAATAAAATACGGGTCCTCAAGGATTCCTAAACCATTTGCATCAAACATGTGTCATGCAGTACAGTAAATTCATCATTTGATAACACAAAGTACATTTACAGTAAAAAGCATAAACATTTTTATGATTTTTATACTTACTATGCTGCATAGGACGCTTTGCAATTTGCTTAGAAATCATTGAGGGCTTGTATTTTATTAACTCTGTTAACATGGCCTTAAAGGGGTACTCTGCCCCTAGACATCTTATCCTCTATCCACTGTTTAGAGCATAAGGTGCAGCGCAGGAGGCTCGTGATGTCATGACCACGCCCCTCAATGCAAGTCTATGGGAGGGGGAGTGATGGCCATCGCCAGTCATTCGGCACAGAGCCAAGTTCACTTTGTGCATCGGATGTCTGGGGTGCCCAATGGCGGAACCCCCGTGATCAGACATCTTATCGTCTATCCTTTGGATAGGGGATACAATGTCTATGGGCGGAGTGCCCATTTAATCCTCCCCCCCCCCCCCACACACACACACATTAGACACATGATGGCCATACCCGCTGTTTTCGGCAGCTGTATGCAAACTTCCTGTCTCTTTCCCAACACACTCTCAGGGTACCAATTTTTATTAAAAACATAGATTCCCTTTAATACATACCAGTATACACAATCAATATATATTTTGGCAGATTATAAACCTGTTTATCCGGTTCAGAAATTGTTTGTACATTAATATCCACAAGTCACAAGTTTAGAAAACATTTTGTACTGTGAGTTTTTAGCGTCCTTGGCTCAGTTCTGTCACCATATGCTCCTGGAAGGAGACTTAAAACAGGACAAAATATTATTTGGAAGTGGAGTAGCTATTTTAAGGATTTGACTGTTTAGTTGAAGCAATAGATAACACAATTTTGAGAGTGAATGAATTGATGTGTTGTTGGGAGTGAAGCTAGCCATGTAGAAAATACTACAACAACTAGAATGTTGACACATAATCAGTAATATTTATTCTTCTAACCAAACTGATCAATAAAGATAAGAGCAGCAGTCACTAATACCAGTCTGCAGTTGTCTGTTCATTCACAGATGTTGGACAGCTAAATTACTGTTGAGGGTACAAACAAAGTATCAGACAATATTACACACTAAATATTCAAACATGTGGGTCCTGCTGCTCGCGAGAACTTACAGACTATGAGGAATGGGGTTGAGGTAAAAAGTGTTTTATTGATGCAATAGTCTAGCCATGTATTAAAATTATGGTAGGTTACATAAATGTAAACCAGTCTCTGAATGTGCAGAGAGTGTAGGAGAGACTGTTGAAAATAACACTTTTGATGTCTCCAAGACCCATAGGTCTAAAAAGGGGAAAGGTTATGCTAGGGGAGACCAATTAGGGAATGTTATAGACCAGCTTAAAGAGTACCTATCAATAAATAAATTTTTCTAAACTAACTCAGGCTATGTTCCCTAACTACTCCTAACACCCCTTTATTCTCTTTAATCTCCCAGCAGGAGAAAGTGGGTATTTCCCAGCAGGCATGACATAACTGAAGCCTGCTGGGGGACCACTTCCGCCCTCACATTGTTGCAGCACTGTGATGAATAGAAGACCTCAAGCTCTGTGTAGCAGCTTTTAGTCTGTGCTTCTTTCAGTGAGGTTCTGTTCAGCTTTTAGTCTCTGCAGCTTTCAGTCTCTGCAGCTGTCAGTGAGGCTCTTTGCAGCTGTCAATCAAGCTCAGTGCAGTGAAACACTTCCTGAGTTTGGTCTGCTGCCATTACAAGCAGGAGACCAAAATCTGAGATTTTGACCAGACTGAATGTGTTCTGGTCAAGAAGAGAGACCCCTGGTGGCCAGAAGTATACAGCAGAAGACCTTATATAAAAGTTTTTTTGTTTTTATTTTAATGGTAGCCAACTACAAAAGTTTATTTGGCATAAGGAATCAAATATCAAAAATCATGTTTAATGACATTGCCCATTTAAAGAGATGTGTCTTTAGGGCACATTTAAAACTGTACATTTTGGGTGTAAGTCTGAGGGTTTCTGTCTTTACCCAGGCTCACAGTCTGATTTCTCTATCTTACACTAAGGGCTAGTTTCATAAGACACCAATACTGCAGGTTCACTATTCTCATATCAAATAAGAACAGAAAAAAGCTTAGACAAGATATAACATGTGTCAAATTTACCACAGTGAAAAATTGTGTAATAGACTTGGCACATATGTAACCTACAGATGTAAGCAGAAGCTTTTGAAGCACATGGAGTGTTGTTCCTGTTGAAAAACAAAACCCAGGGCCAGAGCCCGGGTCACAAGATTCCTTTAGTAACTAACCCCCCTCTTCTTTTTATTAAAATATAACTTTTATTTCTTATGATTAAGATAACAGTGACAAGTGATTTAAAATCAAGTAACCAGCTCCATAAATATCGGTCAATGGATGGGCAAGCCCTTTATATAATGGTATAAAGGTCTGCAGACACCCTATTATAACTGGAGCTGGATTACAAGGTTAAAAACTGAAGTTGCCGCCCTCAACTAGTTTCAGTGCATCAGCACCGTCCTTAGGAGAAAAAATTGGCAAATATACCCAAATACGGTTTCTATTGACTGACTGACCCACCAACCTACCTATGAAGGGTGATCTCCACACCGGGTCCTGTGCAATATTTTACTTTCCCCTCATTTAATTTGAGATAGTTTATACTCATAATTCTAAATAAATTTGTGTCTTTTACCCTCTTTATTGCGCCAGTATATATTTATTTTAAATATGGTATATATTCTTATTATATCTATAAGATTTATTTGCAAGGAAATTCAGAGGCTGTTTATCCCTATATACATGTAAGTTGTTACAGTTGCCCTTTTAGACTTTGTTTACTGCATTTACTTCAGTAAAGAAAAAGTTTGTTACAACAATCACCTTAGTCTATTTGTCAATTGATCATCTACATCTTCCAACTTGGCACTAGTTATCAGGATGGATAAAAACATAATAGTGACTGAAGGAGCAGCAGCATCCTCTAGCTAAACACATCCAATGATACCTGAGTTCTGTCGGTCATTCACCAAACTTCAATACATGTCATTTATTGTTAGAGGATAGTCAGAGGCGTAACTTGAAGCTTTTGGGCACCCATGCGAAATCTACAACGGAGCCCCATGTGCCATTTGTAATATTGGTCTCTTATGGTGCAGATGTGCCTGGCTTGGGACCCCCTTAGGCACCAGGGCCTCGGTACAACTGCTATCTCTGCAGCCCCTATAGTTACGCCCTGAAGATACTTAAAGGGGTACTCTGCCCCTAGACATCCTATCTCCTATCTAAAGGCTAGCGGATAAGATGTCAGATCACGGGGGTCCCACCGTTGGGGACCCCGGGATCTTGGCTGCAGCACCCCGCTGTCATTGATAGGCGATACAGGGGCCAGAGCATCGTGATGTCCGCCCCTTGTGATGTCACGGTCCGCCCCCTTGATGCAAGTCTATTGGAGGGGGTGTGACGGCTGCCACGCTCCCTCCCATAGACTTGTATCGAGGGGGCGGGCTGTGACATCACGAGGGGTGGAGCCGTGATGTCACGATGCTCCAGCCCCTGTATTGTCCGTCATTACGCACAGAGTGAGTTTGCTCAGTGCAGTAATGACAGTGGGGTGCTGCAGCCGAGATCCCGGGGGTCCCCAGCAGCTATCCTTTGGACAGGGGATAAGATGTCTAGGGGCAGAGTACCCCTTTAAGAGAGAATAGAGAGGACAATATGACTGTGTAATATGGCCCTTCATATAACTGCCTATGAGCACATTGGAGGACAAGGCAAGGAGAACAATATTATAACCAAAAAGAGACAGAGATTTGACCAGATGTCTCACACCCTGGAAGATATATCATCAGAATCAGAAAGAGGAGACGACACTGCACCAGTTTGCTAACTGCCTACAAAAATGAAAGACAATGTTACAGTGGAAGGAAGAACAACAGGCTATGTCCTTAACTAGTGTCCAATTTGTGCTACAGGATCAGCTTGCCCTAAGCTGCAGAAATCAGCTGTTGTTGAGAGCCCTGGAGGGGAAGCTTAGGTGAGAACCTGAACTGACTACATACAGGTTTCTGAAGGAAGCAATCACCCTAGAAAAATAGGAGCTCCTACGAAAATATATCCTGAGACATATATCTCCCAGAGGGCTCTACAGATAACTCTGAAGCAGGGCCAGATTGAGTTGATATTGCTAGACTTGCCCAGCTAGCTGTATGAGAGTGGCGAGCCATGCTCGTATCATTCAGTACCAGCTAAGGAAAAAGAAAGACCATTCTACCATTATGGTGTGCCAAGTTATGCCTAGCTCAATAATAATTATGGGGGTAACAGCTCGTAAAGGAGGTACAACTAGAAAGTAAGAAGCTGTCTGCTGGTAAATTAAAGGTGTTGAAAGGGAACATGGCAGTGCTTCAATGGGTGAAGCAACGGCTGGGTGGGAGGGAATTCATTCACCACAGGGCTGCAGAGAATTGTAGTATTAAGCACAGCACGCATGGAAGGGAGCCTAGCGGTACTGTAATGGTGGGGTGAATAATGGAGAAGGAAGAAAAGTGACCTTGCACTTACAAACAAGGGATCCTGGGAGTTGTAGTTGGAGAGAACTCCAACAGAAAGTAAAGTAATAAATAAATATAGCAGAGAATCTTCTCTGGCCAAAGACCAATAAAGACATAGCAAGCCAAACTGTCACCCATACCTAAAGTGACCCAAAAAGGGAGGAACAAAAAATGTAAAATTAGTGCTCAAGGTCACAGATATTGGGACTTAACACATTTACATGAATAATAGTTAATTTCTTTTAAAAATATTCAGTATCAGAACAAAAATAATAGTAATAGTGACTGGCAGCTCACAGAGCCCTTGTGTACTGCTTAGATCAGATCAATCAGTAAAATATATAATAATCTAACCACTATAATCAGAGTCTGATGAAACATTCATAAAATAAAATATATACCACCTCAATGTCTCTTAACTTGTAATAGAGCAAATAGAATCAATATAACAAATATATCAGTCTCTATCAGTTTAAAAATATAACAAATATGACAAAGCAATATGAAATAGCCATTTCACAAAAAGAAAAAAAGCAGCAGCGTTATGGTGGACTCACAACACAGCCATTTAGCCCCATGACAAGCATGGCTCCTTTCTAAGCATGTTTATTACTGTCTGACAAGTAAGTACTAAAGTCACCTTATGTTGGATAACCCCTTTAAAGGGGTGCTCCGCCCCTAGACATCTTATCCCCTTTCCAAAGGATCCTCTCCTGCAGCATCCTGTGTCATCTGCTGCATTCTCTCTGTGCCTGATGACGGGCGATTCAGGGGCCGGAGTATCGTAACGTCAAGGCCCCGCCCCATCATGATGTCACATCCCGCCCCCTCAATGCAAGTCTATGTGAGGGGGCTTGGTAACCGTCACACCGACTCCCATAGACTTGTATTGAGGGGGCGGGGCCGTGATGTCCTGATACTCCGGCTCCTGTATCGCCCGTCATCAGGCATGGAGCGAAGTTCGCTGCGTGCAACAGATGACACAGGTGAAATCGTGGGGGTTCCCAGTGGCGGGACCCCAGCGATCAGACATCTTATCCCCTATCCTTTGGATAGGGGCAGAGTACCCTTTTAAATATGATGGCTAAAGTTCCAGGATCTAATCCTGATGGTTTGTCTAGAAATGAGACAGACATTAAGTTGATTCAGAACCTAGTACACCAGAACCCAACTGGGGATGCCAGACCTA
Organism: Hyla sarda; assembly: GCF_029499605.1. Classification (NCBI taxonomy): domain Eukaryota; kingdom Metazoa; phylum Chordata; class Amphibia; order Anura; family Hylidae; genus Hyla; species Hyla sarda. Next base: position 216,879,802 of record NC_079194.1, read on the forward strand.
CTAGTGAGTGTTATCGCCTCATCTATGCAGCGCTCAGAAGGTCAAGGTGCTACTGAAATGGATGTTAGTCATATCATTGCACACAGCAAGGGTCCATAAGCATTTCACATTTCATTATGTTAGTAAAGAAGAAGGATGATTGTATACAGTTCTGTGTAAATTATAGGTGAATGCAGGCACAATATAAGATGTATATCCACTCCCATAAATATGGCTCTAACCACCCAAAAAAATCTTTGTGTATGGTCTTTGGCTTCACCAGTGCTCTGGCAGCCCTCCAAAAACTTAAGGAACTTTTCAAGTGTCTACTGATCTACCAAAATGACATTATCATCTTTTTTCATCTACCATCAGTGGAGTGGACCACTAAGATGTAGAGGAGCAGTAAGTGATGGGGCAAGCAGGTAGAGATTATAAGGAGATGACACATTGAGAGGCTGAAGCCCAGCTGTATAGAAATTACCACTGTCGGGTAAGTGACTGCTCCAACACCAAGATCACCCGATCCTTCATGCAGATATGCTATACAGAAGGGTGAAGTTACCAACTGAGGTAGGCCTTACTTGGAAAATTGCACTTCCAGAGAATGAGCTGAGAGGTGTGTAGAGTAGATACATTAGAAAGGGGCACCTTGGATCTGTGAAAATGTTTGCCTGGCTACAGTGAGGATTTGTACCCTCCCAGCTACACAGAGAAGCCTTTGAGGTCTGCAGATGCTACCACTGTTGTAACCAGGCCAAAGAAAGGCTAGAACAAGCCGAATAGACAATATCCCAGACAGAGGAAGAATATCTACAAGATTAAGATTTGCTGGTTATTATGGACCCCTTTACCAAGCTTGCAGTGGAGTGTCAGCAACACAGAGCTTGTGAATGAATTTTGTCTTGCCTTATGGGTGCATGCCCAGTTGCATCCCAAACAATGGGTCTGTTTTGAAGACAGGGTGATGGAAGAGTTAAACATGCTGTACACATGGCAATGGTGCTTGTGAGTGCCTGAACATCACCAGAGAGAGATGACCTGACTTCACTGCGGAACTGGTGTAGGTACAGCACAGGGAAGTTACTTACCTCTTAACACAATGATGCTAACCTGCAGTGAGAATAAAGAGAGGAGGATGCAGACCTGGATGGAGGAGCATCCAAGTAAAGTACAAAAGAAGTACTCCTTGGTGGCCTAGCAGCTAGGCCCCTATGCCCTTACAGCTTACCAAAAACTGTAATTATCATTACAGGTGGGAGACTGAATCAGCCATTAAAAATGCTGTGAAGTTGCAATGGAGGTGGAAACTCACCCCGATATATAAAGTTGCATGACAGCCCAATCCTCACAAGCCAGTGGTTGATATGACACCTAAAGGCAGCTAATGGCCAGTATGGACACTACATAAAATAGTTGCATTATTAGCTGCATTCATTTTAGTATAAAAAAAAAAAAAGTTACCTGCAGCAACCACTCTTTTGTATATTTGTTCCCTATTTCCCTACACCTTACTTTTGTAAGTAGTTGGCATACATATGGGTAGATAAGATTTATGTGCCAAATTTTACGAATTCTTTAAGCCTTGCCCCTTTTCTATAGCAATAAAAAGACGCACCTAGTGAAGCCTGTGAAAACTGAGGAATGTGAGAAGTAAGTGTAAAAAAAAAAATGGCTGCTTACCAGATGGTGTTGCACTAAAAGCGCAACACCTCTGTTACACTCTGCGCTCTGGCCTACTGGTGGGGCCGAGGTTCGCATTGCAGGACGTGCCCACATGCGAATCCCGGCCCGACACTCACCATGCTACACTGCCGCATTTTTCCCCTGCGTCTCAGCTCCGGGGCACGCAGCTCCGTCTCCTGGGGTGTGCGCGCGCCGAAGCTCTGAAATTTAAAAGGCCAGTACGCCCATAATTACTGTTTGCGCCTGACACTACATCATAAAGTTCCTGCACCTCACACACTTCCCTGTTGGATCTTCAGTGCCCCTAGCATGAGATTAAGCAACCCTTTAGACTGTTAGCCTTTCCCGTGTATCCAGACTTCTGCTACGTTATTAGACTCTGCACCTTTGCCGCCTGCCTTGACCTTCTGACTACACTACTGCCTTATCCCAGCTACCTGTGTGTTCGAGCCGTGTCGGGGGTAGCGACCTTGCGGCGGGCTCTGGTGAAGACCAGCGGCACCATAGACTCCGCTCCCCGATATGGTCCGCGTCATCAGCCACACAGGTTAGAGAATCCACATCCAGCTCCGTTACAACTTCCTTAAATATATAGCAAAAAAGCAATTGTCAGTAATCTTATGGTCCCACTGATGTCTGCGGTTGCCAAACCAGTCAACAGGAACATGAAGAGAGAGTGATAAATACACAGCAGAAACTGGAACCTTACTCGGATGCTTTCCCAGATGAAATATGCAAGTCCAATATATGGCCTAAGGGTACATTCACACGAGCGGACCCACAGCGTATTTTACACTGAAGATCTGCCACGGAAGGACCCCTGCATGGTGGTCATGGTGTATCAAAATAGTGTAGAAGAAATAGATTTTGGAAATACTGAAAAGTAACAAAAAAAATCTCCCTTTTTGGGAGTTGCAACAAGAGTAGTGTCCCAAAATAGTAAAGAAGAAATATCTTTTGTATGGAAGGGCTAAAAATTATATATTTTGGGGGGATCATAGGTTGTGTATGTGTAGGCTTAGCTGGATCTGGTAGTAGCAGCAGCAAAGGTGATGGTGGACTGGTTGCAGTTGTAGACAGCGTACAGCATGCAAGGGTGGACTGGTGGGAGTTGTAGTAGCCAATGTACAGCAGGCAGTGGTGGACTGTTGGGGATTGTAGTAGCCAGCGGACAGGAGGGGTGGTGGTGGTAGTACTATCTAATCAGTGGCATCAGGTACTTGAAAATTTCTCACTGATTCAGACCTTATTTATTTTAACCAACGTGAGTTTTTTTTCTGGCATACAATCTTGTTCACTTAGGGGTGATGCCGCCTGCCACGTTGAACACTATCTCTGATACTACAGGGTGGACAAGACATTTTGGGCTACTTGTCTAATCTGGTGACCCAAAAGTCCAGTGTCTGTGAGAGTGAGAACACAGCTTAGCTATGCATTAACCTGGTTGTTTAGGTGGTGGTATACATCTCTTTGGTGACAATTCAGGTCAGGGTGGAATACTGGATGTGAAAACTTTGTCATCATGCACTCAAACGTAAAAATGCCACTGCTGTTCCTGCCTCTTGTCTCTTGTGAAACTTCCTGCTCAGAAAGGGCAGAAACTTCTCCGTAATGTAGTTTTTCTTGCCCAGACTCAGCAGATGTAATACAGTTTGGCAGCGCTTGACTTTGCACCAATGAAAGTAGGTGGGAGGAGGAGGATAAGCTACACTCTTTCATGTGGAGTGGGGGGGACGCAAGATGTCTGTGGAGGAGGGCCTAGATAAGGAGGAGGATAGGCAGCAGCTGTCAGTAGTTGAACCTGATTGGCACAGCCATTGATATTTCACTACTATTTCCTGGCTACGTTAAGGTGGAGCCTCGTTCTGCAGGATGTTGACCCAGTGGGCCATAAAGGACATGTATTGGCCCTGGCCATAGCCACTACTCCAGGTTTCTACTGTGGCATGCATTGTGCTGCACACCACCAACTGCATGGAGTGGCTCCTCCTCTCCGCCCCATGATTGTGCAAAGCGAGGGATGGCTTTTTTTGGCAAAATAATGGGACTAGGTATGTGCCACCTGGGCTGGGCACACCCCATTAGTTGCCTAAATGCCATACAGTCAACAAGATCGTACAGGAGCATCTGCACCACTAACAACTTGGCCAGGTGCGAATTAAGGCACACTAAAACAAAAATACGTAGTCATGTTAAACCCAGGTAGAAATACTGTATGTTTGATTAAACCCAAAAAATACATGTTACTTAGCCTTAGATGGTTATTCCGCATTTGCTCTCAGCACTTTTAAATGTGTAGCTATGTTAAACCCAGGTAGAAATATTATAAATTTGATTGAACACAAAAAATACACTTAACTGAGCCTTAGATGGCTACTGCATTCTCTCTCTACACTTTAAATGCATAGTTATGTTATAATAGGTGGAAATTAGGTGGAACGCCTATAGTACTCATTTACTAAGAGGGTTCGGTTTTTACTAGTGTGAAATGTTGTTTCCGACTTGAAGGATTCCTTTCTATTTACTATGGGGATTCACAGATTTACAAGTTGTGAACATTTTCTGACCAGCTTTATCTAGGTGGAAATTTCTAGCCATTTATTCACAAAATTTTCTGTGAATTCAATAGTAAATAAGTTGTGTTGTTTAACCATGCCCCTTTACGGACCAACCATGCCCCTTTACGACAGACCATGCCCATTTTTCAGCTTTTAAAAATGCAATGTCGGGTTTGTCAGATTTTCCTGGTGCACACTGGCGCAAACATGTTGCAGGCACTATGCGCCAAAATAACTTTCACTTGGCATAACCCGAGAAAAACTAGTCAGTTTTAGCTTAGTAAATGAGGCCCTATATCTATGATTAAACCCAATTCACATAACTTAGCCCCAGATGGCCATTCCGCATTCACTCTCAAAGCATATTTATGCTAAAATACAGGTCTGCCCATTGCTTTGCTCAGTTTGCTAGTTACTGTAATGTGATAGCTTTTATGGGTTCCTTCACTTCTGGCTGGGATTTTCAGAGCACCAACTGGACACAGCACTGCAGTGACGGGAGGTCACTGTCTGAGGCCAGCCCACTGGTCAATGCTTTTCTCTACTTATAATGTGATAGCGTTCATGAACCTGTTCTCTTCTGTCTGGGATTTGTAATGGACCAACTGTACACATTACTGAAGGAGGTGACTGAGGTCAGCCCCTTTGCTCTGCTTGCTTTGGAATTTAATAAGATTAATGAAGGATTTTTGGGAACAGTAGTCCTTCCTCTCTCTTTCAACTTTTTCTCAAAAATGGCTGCCACAGTGTAGTGCATGGGGTTTTATTAGCCAATATTTTGCTTTGTCCTCTTTGGTCTAGGAACTGTATTGCACACAATGCAAAGCAAGATTAGATATCCTGAGGTTATGTGATCTTTCTAATAATTGCAAGGTATGCTGTGCTACCCTGATGTCATCTCAGTGTTCCCCGTACTTCCGCCATGTGTTTCCTATCCCTACTGCTGTTATTAATGCTGTGACCCCAAAGTTCATCTCTGGACATAAGATTGTCTCTGAAAAACAAAGCATAATCTTTCTGGTCTTTCAAGCCTTTCTTAAAAAAAATGAATTAATAATGCACAGTGCTCATGGGGACAGACGATAACCATTGCACTACATAAACTGACATCTTTCTATCAAAACTGACTTAGATAAAGCAGCCAGCAATGTGATTAACATTGAGGAATCCCCTGGAGTCAGATAGGAAGCCAAAATAAAAAATCTCCTACTGCACGATTTCTGGCTTTACCCAACAGCCAGAAAGGGTATACCGTGAAATGTGTCCGATATCTGCTAGTTGTCCAAACATGACAGTGCTTAACAGACCCTTAAGGCATTGAAAGAAGACATATTATCATAAATCAGGTGGAGCAGTACAAAATCTATGGAAACAAAGCAGTTTAACTGACAGACTTGGACTCGTCTTCCAGAGACAATCATTAATACCGAGCAGATGGCTCAGTATTTAAAGGAGAAGAAATAACTGAAATGACGTCAGTCTCGCAAATGTGTTTTTTTTTAAACTTTTTACTCCAAGTAGATGATTGTTTCTAAACAGATGGCTAAAGAAGTACTCTTGCAGTTTTTAGACCATCATACAGAAAACATCAACATTTTAAAGTGCTATAAAATTTTATAAACTAGAACTAAAGTTATTTTTCCAAAGTTGCCCCTTGTTGGTTTGTCCACCATCTTAGATCGTTCTCCTGCATCAATGTACATGGTAGAAGAAGTCTGGTGAGCTCACTGATAAGCGTCTACAAATGTCGTCATGCCTCTTCTCTGTGCTAAGAAACTCGGGGGCTTCTATAGAGACTAGACTCCCCACTTTATCAACAGAAACTATAAAAATTTAACCCCTTAAGGACGCAGACCATTTTGACCTTAAGGATGCCGCCGTATTTTGCAAATCTGACCTCTGTCACTTTATGCATTAGTAACTCTTAGATGCTTTAAATTATGAATTTGATTTCAAAATAGTTTTTTCATGACATAGTCTACTTTTTGCTAGTTGTACATTTTTATCGATACTTGCATCATTCCTTGGTGAAAAAGTCCAAAATCTGAGGAAAAATTTGAAAATGTTGCATTTTTCTAACTTTGAAACTCTCTGCTTGTAAGAAAAATGGAAATTCCAAATAAATTATATATTGATTCACATATACAACATGTCTACTTTATGATGGCATCATAAAGTTGACATGTTTTTTTAACTTTTTGAAGACATTAAAGGGTTTAAAAGTTTAGCAGCAATTTTCAAAATTTTCACAAAAAATTCAAAATCTGAATTTTTCAAGGGCTAGTTCAGTTTGAAGTGGCTTTGATGGGCCCTTCTGTAAGAAATCCCCCATAAATGACCCTATTATAGAAACTGCACCCCTCAAAGTATTTATAATGACATTCAGAAACTTTGTTAAACCATTAGGTGTTTCACAGGAATAGCAGCAAAGTGGAGGAGAATAGGGCTGTGGGCGCACAACAGGGCTCAGGAATGAGAGTGCACCATGTACATTTGAGGCCTAAATTGGCGATTTGCACAGGGTTGGCTGATAGTTGCAGCAGTTTTGACATAAATGCAAAAAAAAAAAAACACCCACATGTGACCCCATTTTGGAAACAACACCCCTCGCGGAATGTAATAAGGGGTGCAGTGAGCATTTAAACCCCACTGGTGTTTGACAGATCTTTGGAACAGTGGGCTGTGCATATCAAAAATTAAATTTTTCATTTGCACGGGCCACTGTTCCAAAAATCTTTCTGACATCTGTAGGGTGTAAATGTTCACTGCACCCCTTGTTACATTCCTTGAGGGGTGTAGTTTTAAAAATGGGGTCACATAGATTTTTTTTTATGCATTTATGTCAGCCACCCCTGTGTAAATCACCAATTTAGGCCTCAAATGTAAATGGTGCACTCTCACCCCTTAGCCCTGTTGTGCGCCCGCAGAGCACTTTACGTCCAAATATGGGGTATTTCCGTACTCGGAAGAAATTGTGTTACAAATTTTGGGGGTCTTTTTCTCCTTTTACCTCTTGTGAAAATGAAAAGTATGGGGCAACACCAGCATGTTAGTGTAGAATTTTTTTTTTTTTTACACTAACATGCTGGTGTAACCCCCAATTTTTCCTTTTCATAAGGGGTAAAAGGAGAAAAAGCCCCCCAAAATTTGTAACACCACTTCTCCCGAGTACAGAAATACCCCATATGTGGCCCTTAACCCCTTAAGGACTCAGCCCATTTTGGCCTTAAGGACTCAGACAATTAAATTTTTACGTTTTCATTTTTTCCTCCTCGCCTTCTAAAAATCATAACTCTTTTATATTTTCATCCACAGACTAGTATGAGGGCTTGTTTTTTGCGCGACCAGTTGTCCTTTGTAATGCCATCACTCATTATATCATAAAATGTATGGCGCAACCAAAAAACACTATTTTTGTGGGGAAATTAAAACGAAAAACGCAATTTTGCTAATTTTGGAAGGTTTTGTTTTCACGCCGTACAATTTCTGGTAAAAATGACATGTGTTCTTTATTCTGAGGGTCAATACAATTAAAATGATACCAATTATTATATACTTTTATATTATTGTTGCGCTTAAAAAAAATCACAAACTTTTTAACCAAATTAGTACGTTTATAATCCCTTTATTTTGATGACCTATAACTTTTTTATTTTTCCGTATAAGCGGCGGTATGGGGGCTCATTTTTTGCGCCATGATCTGTACTTTTTTTTGATACCACATTTGCATATAAAAAACTTTTAATACATTTTTTATAATTTTTTTTTAATAAAATGTATTAAAAAAGTAGGAATTTTGGACTTTTTAAATTTTTTTTCGTTCACGCCGTTCACCGTACGGGATCATTAACATTTTATTTTAATAGTTATGACATTTACGCACGCGGCGATACCAAATATGTCTATAAAAAATGTTTTTTACGCTTTTTGGGGGTAAAATAGGAAAAAACGGACGTTTTACTTTTTTATTGGGGGAGGGGATTTTTCACTTTTTTTTTACTTTTACTTTTACATTTTTTTACATTTTTTTTTACACTTGAATAGTCCCCATAGGGGACTATTCATAGCAATACCATGATTGCTAATACTGATCTGTTCTATGTATAGGACATAGAACAGATCAGTGTTTTCGGTCATCTTCTGCTCTGGTCTGCTCGATCACAGACCAGAGCAGGAGACGCCGGGAGCCGGACGGAGGAAGGAGAGGGGACCTCCGTGCGGCGTTATGAATGATCGGATCCCCGCAGCAGCGCTGCGGGCGATCCGATCGTTCATTTTAATCGCGAACTGCCGCAGATGCCGGGATCTGTATTGATCCCGGCACCTGAGGGGTTAATGGCGGACGCCCGCGAGATCGCGGGCGTCGGCCATTGCCGGCGGGTCCCTGGCTGCGATCAGCAGCCGGGATCAGCCGCGCATGACACGGGCATTGCTTCGATGCCCGCGGTTATGCTTAGGACGTAAATGTACGTCCTGGTGCGTTAAGTACCACCTCACCAGGACGTACATTTACGTCCTGCGTCCTTAAGGGGTTAAAGGGGTTATCCAGGAAAAAACTTTTTTTAAATATCAACTGGCTCCAGAAAGGTAAACAGATTTGTAAATTACTTCTATTAAAAAATCTTAATCCTTTCAGTACTTATGAGCTTCTGAAGTTGAGTTGTTCTTTTCTGTCTAAGTGCTCTCTGATGACACGTGTCTCCTGAACCGCCCAGTTTAAAAGCAAATCCCCATGGGAAACCTCTTCTAAACTGGGCGGTTCCCGAGACACGTGTCATCAGAGAGCACTTAGACAGAAAAGAACAACTCAACTTCAGAAGCTCATAAGTACTGAAAGGATTAAGATTTTTTTAATAGAAGTAATTTATAAATCTGTTTAACTTTCTGGAGCCAGTTGATATATGTAAAAAAAAAAAAAATTCCTGGAGAACGCGTTTAACTGTTGCCTTGAAATACGACAGGGATCCAGAGTGAGAAAGCTCCATGTGCATTTGAGGCCTAAATAAGGGATTTGCATACCCTACGGCAGTGTTTTCCAAACAGGGTGCCTCCAGCTGTTGCAAAACCACAACTCTCAGCAAGCCCGGACAGTGAACCCTGGGAGTTGTTATTTTGCACCAGCTGGAGGCTGTTCGGGAAACAGTGCCGTCCAAGACGTTAAAAATTTTTTTTTGGTGGGGGGCTGTGTAAGCGTGTGTATATGTAGTGTTATATACTTTATTTTGTGTAAGTGTAGTTTAGTGTAGGTGTTTTCTTTTTACAGTACGAACACACGGTCAGGTTTTCGAGTTTCCCGCTGCAAGTTTGAGCCACGGCGGATTTTCCGCATCTCAAACTTGGAGCAAGAAACTAGCTGTAAACCCGCCCGTGTGCTCTAACTACAACTCCCAGCATGCCCTGATTACCAAAGGGCATGCTGGGAGTTGTAGTTATGCAACAGCTGGAGTAACACGAATATGACTCCCAGCATACCCTTAGGTTGTCCACACATGCTGGGAGTTGTAGTTATGCAACAGCTGGAGGAACACTTTTTGCTTGAAAAAAAGGGGCCTCCATCTGTTGCATAACTACTACTCCCAGCATGTACAGACTGCCAAATGGCATTTTGGGAGTTGTAGTTGTCCCAGCATGCCTTTTGACTTTCCGTGAATGCTGGGAGTTGTAGTTTTGCAACAGATGGTGGCACTTTTTTGCCTCCAGCTGTTGCATAACTACTATTCCCAGTATCCACGAATAGCCGAAGGGCATGCTGGAAGTTTTATTCATTCAACAGCTGGAGGCACACCACTACAACTCCCAGTATTCCCTTTGGCTGTCTGTGCATGCTGGGAGTTGTAGTTATGCAACAGCTGGAGCCAAAAAAGTGCCACCATCTGTTACATACCTACAACTCCCAGCATGCACAGACAGCCAAAGGGCATGCTGGGAGTTGTAGTTGTGTGCCTCCAGCTGTTGCATGACTACAACTCTCAGCATGCCCTTTGGCTGTTGTATGCTGGGAGTTTTACTACTACAACAGCAGGAGGCACACATGCCTCACCTCCTGCTGTAGCCTCCAGATCCTGCCGCCATGTGATCGCACCGCTGGACCCGCTGCCGCCGCCTCCACTGCCGTCTAGAGACGTGGTGATCACGAAACCTAGTACCGTAAATGTACGGGGTTAAAGGGGTTAAAGAGTCACCGAACTAAACTTTTAATATATTGTTCCTTCTTTAATGATAAGACACTTTGCTATTTACTTGCTGTTAAAATTCTCAACCTTTATTTGTTTTTAATGTGATTGACAAAAAAGCCACTAGATGGCTCTGTTCTGTTCCCTGCCGCAAGTCAAACAGTTAGTTTGGTCTCCTCCTGGCCTGGTAGGAGATCAAACTCAGGAAGTACATGCAGAGCATGGCAAGGCAGAGCTCTAGCCGGCTTCAGTGACATCGCGCCTGCTGGGGAATGCCCACTTTCTTCTGCCGGGAGCTCACACAATTTGAGCAAGGGGAAAGGAATGATTAAAAGCTCAGAAATTTTTTTGAGGGCACGAGGGGTGTTAGGAGTAGTTGGGGAACATAATCTGAGTTGGTTTAGAAAATATGGTTTAATGACAGGTACTCTTTAAGACATGTATAGAAATCACACACACACCGGTATACTAAGCCCTATATATAGATGCTGGTCCATAACTCTAACATATTATGTGCAGATCACAGACCAGACAGTCATTCTAACCTACCTCCCCAATCTGCCTGCTTTCACTATGGGTTACTACTGCAGAAGACAATACTGGAAGCACTGATGTGGTATGCTACAGTGTAATGCATGCTGGCTGTGGGTTTGGGTGACAATTGGGGACAGTTTGTGAAGCTAGGGTAGCCTTAACCACCATGCTCCAAGGTTTAGACAGTTCTCCTGGGCCAAGCGCTGGGGACAAAAATGACCACAGATGCAGGGTTATGGAAAACTATCTATTATTGAGGCAAGAATGCTGGTAAAATAATTTACAGTACAGATCAGAGCAGGGGAAGTGCAGAGTAACCCTGTGGAGCCTTTCGCCATGCTGGGACTTGTCATTGCTTTTACTTGACTGAATGATGGCTGCTATGGACTCTAGACTTTAGAGTATATTCCCCCAGAGCTTCAAGCTTATCACCAGGCTTGGAACTGTACCTGTGCGATGGGGTGGTTGTAAATGAAATGGCGTGGCTGCAGACTTTTTGAGTTCTTCCAAAACCTCCTTCAGATTACCACAGACTTCTCCTCATTCCTCTTCACACTGTACCTCAGCTCTAGACTGAAACTGAACAACTCCTCCCCCTACAATACATAAGGACTAAGCTAGGCGGTATCCTATTGGGCAACAGGATCACATGCTTTACTCTGCATGGAGGAAAAAAAGCACACGTGCAGGGGTGGGCCTCCAGCTGCTCCAAAAAGGTCCAATTAGAAAATTAAAACTTCACCTTTAATGTTGCATGTTAAAAACAAAGGATATCCATAGTGAAAAATAAAAAGAAGGAAGGGAAACCGACGCGTTTCGAGCCTATACTGGCTCTTAGTCGTGGCACATAATATATCGGGCAAGTGCCCCCTTATATAGTGTAACTCCAAATGATCCCAAACGGAAACCCCGGGAGCCCGGGTTCCGGAAGGGTGATAACGTAGGTCAATGATGGGAGCAAGTATAAGACCTGGACTGGATGGATAATCATGTGCTGGGTAAGTGCATAATGTTTAACACTATGTGTGCGGAGGCCATATCAATTTCATGAGTGCCACCCCCGGCTCTACCAAACTGGGATTGGCACTGTGCCTTTGCGGATGCACGACAGGCTCTGCATGTCCTGTTTAAGTAGAAAGAAAATTTTTTTTCCTTTTTTTTCTTGGGAACTGTTCACTGCTGCGGTTTCTCCATATATATATATATAAAAAAATAATATGTGGTTTTATGTTCCTTTTTACTTATAGACATAGTATGGCCCGTAAACATATACGTGTGCACATTGCCACCTATACTATTATATTGGATATTTGTGGTATTTGCGCTTGATGCACATGATCCGCGTACATATAGACATACGTTAACCAGTATTATCCCCATAAACCTATGAGGCCAAAGCATGAGTCCAAAAATATTTTAAGTCTGGACCAAACGGAATGTACATACATTATGCAGTATTCACACTATGCGCCCTACGGATGCGGTTTATCCCGTATAAGACCTTTTTCATATATGTATAACCGGTCGGCAACCCAAATTAGGACTTAGTAATTATACCCGTATCCGGGCTTTACCATGTTGCCGGGGGTGGCACTCATGAAATTGATATGGCCTCCGCACACATAGTGTTAAACATTATGCACTTACCCAGCACATGATTATCCATCCAGTCCAGGTCTTATACTTGCTCCCATCATTGACCTACGTTATCACCCTTCCGGAACCCGGGCTCCCGGGGTTTCCGTTTGGGATCATTTGGAGTTACACTATATAAGGGGGCACTTGCCCGATATATTATGTGCCACGACTAAGAGCCAGTATAGGCTCGAAACGCGTCGGTTTCCCTTCCTTCTTTTTATTTTTCACTATGGATATCCTTTGTTTTTAACATGCAACATTAAAGGTGAAGTTTTAATTTTCTAATTGGACCTTTTTGGAGCAGCTGGAGGCCCACCCCTGCACGTGTGCTTTTTTTCCTCCATTATTTTCCGGGACACGGCCCGCATCCTGCCTGCCTTGCTCTCCTGCAACTACGGAGCTCCTGCATCCAATACCGCACAGTGGTGAGCTGAATCCCCTCTTTTCTTTTTCTTTACTCTGCATGACTTACATTAAACATACAATAACACTGATAAACATGTGCATAACACAAATCACAAAATAGCATAAAGCAATATGCCCTGGAGTAGTGGGCACAGAACAGTGACACTGGAAGTGCCTGAGGAAATGTTTACCAGACAGGCCAACATCCTGTAATCGGTCACCACAAACTCCCCCTCTTGAAACAAGCTGTCCTTGGCACACAGTACTTGGGGTAAAGGTTGCTGAAGGTATTAAAATGCAAAAACATAGCATTAGTGAAAATATCCTCTCCTGAAATATCTTCTTGCAAAGAGTCCTGAGATAAGGAAAAAAAAGTTCTTCCTGATATGTATTGTTCTGGAAAGCTGGTGCCTTTGATGTATACCCCTTTTGATTGTTTTCAAGTGCCGTAAATTATACTATTTTATTCTTAACTAAGGATCACATTTTCTATCTAGATTATTTTTCACATTTTAAAAATTTTCTAAAGTGCATGGTAAAAGGTGTTTAAAGAATTCTTTAATAAGAAAGGTTTAAATTGTAAATGAATTTGGGAATTGTTAGAAAGTGGTAGGTTAAGAAGTAAAACACACGATAAGTTACGATTAATGACACTTATAAATCAGATATGGGGAAAAATGAGGGAAATTATAGGGATCACAGGAAGTTTTTGGTGTACGCCAATTTGGGGTAACGATAATTTCCCAGAAATAAAAAAGATCGCAGAATACATTAACTGGGAACAAAAGGGAATAAATGTGGTAGAACATATATGTCAAGATGGGGAAATAATAAATCAGCTTTATTTATGAGAGAAATTTAAGTTAAACAGTGGAAATTATTTTGGCTATTTACAGCTGAGGGAACATATCAACTTATTGAATTTATTAGAGTGGCACATGGCAGGAGAAAAGGTTATTAGGTACACTTTATAAGATGATGGGTTGAAATATAGGGGGAAGGTACTGAATAGATTAGGAGGGGCAAGGAAAGTAGGTGGAATCAGTGGCGTTGCTAGGGTTGGTGTCACCCGGTGCGGTAGAAAATGGTGTCACCCCCATACCTCCCCCCTCCCTCCAGTAAGTTTTTAGCCTGTTGTGACAGACACCACTGTTGTAGCGCATTGTGAGAAATTCCAGTATAATAATCAGATATACCAGTTGCCACAGAATGGGAAAGTGTTAAAGAAGTTTTCACCATTTAAATATACAGCTCCCAGAATTACTTAAAGGGGTACTCCACTGGAAAACATTTACTTTTATATCAACTGGTGCCAGAAAGTTAAACAGATTTTTAAATTACTTCTATTTAAAATCTTAATACTTACAGTACTTATAAGCTGGTGTATGCTCCACAGGAAGTTGCATAGTTCTTTCCAATTTGACCACAGTGCTATTTGCTGACACCTCTGTCCATGTCAGGGACTGTCCAGAGCAGGATAGGTTTGCTATGGGGATTTGCTCCTACTATGGACAGTTCTTGACATGGACAGAGGTGTCAGCACAGAGCACTGTGGTCAGACAGAAAAGAAATTAAAAAAGAAAATAACTTCCTGTGAATCGCTTATACAGCAGCTAATAAGTACTGGAAGGATTAAGATTTTTAAATAGAAGTAATTTACAAATCTGTTTAACTTTGTAGACCAGTTGATTAAAAAAAATGTTTTCCAATAGAGCACCCCTTTATGCAGTGGTGAGGTTATGCTGGGAGTTGTAGTTTCACTGGCCATAACTGTAGAACTGACAAGCGACTACAGCTCTGATAGGACACAGAGAGGAGAATGTACAATGATATCAGTGACGTCTTCTCTATAGTCTTCCCTTATCTAATTCAGATGGTACATACCGCCTGGTCCAGCTAAATCTTCTGTCTGTAGAATGTGATGCCCAGACGTCTCCTCACTATGTCAGCACATTCTCATCCTCTATATGAAAACTATTATTATTATAAACCTGCCAGACACTGTATCCTCTAAATATAATACTACTATACACTATACTCTTTGATTATAAACCTTCCATACACCATACCCACTGAATATAATACTACCACACACTGTACATTCTGAATATAATACCAACACATACTGTACCCTCTGAATATAAATCTGCCACATACTGTACCCTCTGAATATAAATCTGCCACATACTGTACCCCTGAATATAATACTATCACATACTGTACCCCTGAATATATTACTACCACCCACTGCGCCCTCTGAATATAATACTTAGAGATGAGCAAACTACAGTAAATTCAACTCATCACAAACTTCTCGGCTCGGCAGTTGATGGCTTTTCCTGCATAAATTAGTTCAGCTTTCAGGTGCTCCTGTGGGCTGGAAAAGGTGGATACAGTCCTAGGAGAATCTTTCCTATGAATGTATCCACCTTTTCCAGCCCACCGGAGCACCTGAAGGCTGAACTAATTTACGCAGGATAAGTCATCAACTGCTGAGCCGACAAGTTCGTGACAAATCGAATTTACTGTAAGTTCGCTCATCTCTAATAATACTACCACAAACTGCGCCCTCTGAATATAATACTACCACAAACTGCGCCCTCTGAATATAATACTACCACCCACTGTGCCCTCTGAATATAACACTACCACAAACTGCGCCCTCTGAATATAACACTACCACAAACTGCGCCATCTGAATATAACGTTGCCATACAGTGCACCCTCTGAATATAATACCACAACCGCAGTAACACCCCTCAACATCCGTTAGCTGATGCTATTACCACGGGAGGGGGGTATTGGTGGTGTTGCTAGTGGATGATCGGGGTGCTACTACTGGGGGGGGGGTGTTGCTGAAGGATGATGAGGGTGCTACTGGCCATCCCCCCTGGCAGTATCACCCCCATCATCCATCGGCAGGATCATCCTCCTGGCAGGAGCACCGCCTCATCCACCATCAGGATCTGCTGATGGAGGTGCTGCTGGGGGGGGGGGGGGGTAGTTGCCGGCGGATGATGAGGGTGCTACTGCCAAGGGGGGAGCATTAGGTAGGCAGCGGTTCCCGCACATTAGGTAGGTAGCAGTTTCCCCACATTAGGTAGCATCTTTTCCCCACATTAGGCAGCATAGATTCCCCACATTTGGTACCAGTTTCCCCACATTAGGTAGGTACCAGTTACCCCACATTAGGTAGCAATTTCCCCATATTAGGTAGCACAGATTCCCCACATTAGGTAGCAGTTTCCCCACATTCGGTAGCACAGATTCCCCACATTAGCTAGCATAGACTCCCCACATTAGGTAGCATAGACTCCGCACATTAGGTATCATAGACTCCGCACATTAGGTAGCATATACTCTGCACATTAGGTAGCATAGACTCCCCACATTAGGTAGCATAGACTCCCCACATAAGGTAGCATAGACTCCCCACATTAGGCCACAGGTTCCCTTGCAGGTTCCCCACAATGCGTCAAAGTCTCCCCACACACACACACATGCACACACACAAAAAAAAAAAAAACACATACAACACAGAGAGACACACACACAAACACACACAGTCAGAGAGACACACACTCACAGACAGACACACAGAGTCACACAGTCACACACACACACAGAGTCACACACAGAGTCACACACACAGAGTCACACAAACACACAGTCACACACAGAGTCACACAAATACACAGAGTCACACACACACTCAGAGAGTCACACACACACAGTCACACACACACACACACACACACAGAGTCACACACACAAACATAGATAGAGACAGACACACACACTCACCCATCCAGCGCAGAGATCCTTCTCACCGGGCGCAATGCGAGTGACGTAACTGACGTCCCCCTGCGCGGCCATGCGGTGTGACGTCAGGCCGGCGCAGACGTAGGAGCGGAGGCCGGGCACAGTACTGGTGAAGGTGAGGGGGGGGGGGCGTGATGACGGACGGGCGCACTGAAAGGGGGGGGGGGTTTGCTAACGGACGGGCGCACCGCACACACAGCACAGGGGGGGGGGGTGCTGACGGATGGGAGGCCGGTCGGGCACATAGGGGGGTGTCAGTGTAGCTGGGGAGGGGGTGTGGTTGCTGCGGAGCGTCTTGGTGTCACCCCATTAGGTTGGTGTCACCCGGTGCGGGCCGCACCCCCCGCACCCGGGTCGCAACGCCACTGGGTGGAATAACGGAAGAAGAATGGAAGTTGTCATTAATGAACATTGAAAAGGCTACGATTAATATGAATATCCTTTTTAATGTTAGCCTACCGTGTACAATACTGGCCCAATTTTGTATTCAAGGTTAATGCTGGTAAGGACTCATCATGCCCTAAATGTAGTTCAGAAGAAGCCAGTTGGTTACACATGATATGGAACTGTTCTCGGATTTAATGATAATGGATAGGCATTTTTGAGATAATCGAAAAGAAATTTCATGCAGAGTTGGATTTTGAACCAAAAACAGCTTTATGGGCATTAGATCTAGAGAGAGCTAAACATAAAGGTATGGTTATGAAGGTATTGGGTTTAGCTAAAATAATCATCCTGAGAAAATGGATGTCCCTGGAATCCCCAAGAAAAGAGGAGTGGGTGGAACTCATTAATAGGGTAATGCAGTATGAGAGGATATACTATAGAAATACTAAATAACTGAGTAAAATATAAAGTAATTGTGCATACTGCTCTGTGTGAAAGTATGTGCCAGGCTCACTAGGGTATGGGAGGGAGAAAGGTTGGAGGGGATGGGGAAGGGAATGGGTTGTTTGGATTTTTGCATAATTGTATGTTTTATATTGGAAAATAATAAAAAAAAATTGAAAAAAAAGTGCATGGTAAAGAGTTGGACAGAAACACAGACATAAAACAAACTCACTGCCCTTCCTCCTGTTGTGTGAATTTTCTCCTACAAGGTACCTTGGTATATTTTGGGCTGGAGCTGCCAGAGGCTTTCTAATTTAGGTCCTGTGGTACAGGGCCCATTGGCTTATACCTACTTCTCCCCGCAACTGAGACAGATAAGCGCCCCTATGGCCACATCAAGGGGTACAACAAGTGACAAAACAGGCTCCTTCTGTGGAAACACATATGTTCTACAAGGCACCCCTTCAAAAAGTACCTGTCACCAAATAAACTTTTCAAAACTAACTCAGGCTACGTTCCCTAAGAACTCCTAACACTCCTCCAACCCTTTAAAAAAATTTCAGAGCTTTATTCTTGCTCAGCAGGAGAAAGTGAAAGTTTCCCAGCAGGCATGATATTACTGAACCCTGCTGGGGGACCACGTCCTTGGTCCTGCTCTTCTGATATAACAGATACACAGTAACCCCGCGTCATATCACGGCGGGCCCGGCGTCATAGTGAAGCCGGGACCCGCCTCTAATAGCGCGCAGCGCCGATCGCGGCGCCGTGCGCTATTAACCCTTTAGCCGCGCGCTCAGAGCTGAGCCGCGCAGCTAAAAGCGAAACCGAAAGTGGCCGGCTAGCTCAGTCGGGCTGTTCGGAATAGCCGCGGCTAATCGCGGCATCCCGAACAGCTGACAGGACAGCGGGAGGGCCCCTACCTGCCTCCTCGCTGTCCGATCGCCGAATGACTGCTCAGTGCCTGAGATCCAGGTATGAGCAGTCATGCGGCAGAATCGTTGATCACTGGTTTCTTATGAGAAACCAGTGATCAATGATGAAGATCAGTGTGTGCAGTGTTATAGGTCCCTATGGGACCTATAACACTGCAAAAAAAAAAGTGAAAAAAAAAGTGAATAAAGATCATTTAACTCCTCCCCTATTAAAAGTTTGAATCACCCCCTTTTCCAATAAAAAAAAAACACAGTGTAAATAAAAATAAACATATATGGTATCACCGCGTGTGTAAATGTCCGAATTATAAAAATATATAATTAATTAAACCGCTCGGTCAATGGCGTGCGCGCAAAAAAATTCCAAAGTCCAAAATTTTTCATTTTTGGTCACTTTTTATATCATTTAAAAATGAATAAAAAGCGATCAATAAGTTCTATCAATGCAAAAATGGTACCGTTAAAAACTTCAGATCACGGCGCAAAAAATGAGTCCTCATACCGCCCCATAAACGGAAAAATAAAAAAGTTATAGGGGTCAGACAATTTTAAACGTCATAATTTTCCTGCATGTAGTTATGATTTTTTCCAGAAGTCCGAAAAAATCAAACCTATATAAGTAGGGGATCATTTTAATCTTATGGACCTACAGAATAAAGATAAGGTGTCAATTTTACCGAAAAATGTACTACGTAGAAACGGAAGCCCCCAAAAGTTACAAAACTGCGTTTTTTTTTTCAATTTTGTCGCACAATGATTTTTTTTCCCGTTTCACCGTAGATATTTGGGCAAAATGACTGACATTATTACAAAGTAGAATTGGTGGCGCAAAAAATAAGCCATCACATGGATTTTTAGGTGCAAAATTGAAAGAGTTATGATTTTTTAAAGGCAAGGAGCAAAAAACGAAAATGCAAAAACGGAAAAAAAAAACGGTCCTTAAGGGGTTAAAGACATTAATAGTTACTGCTTTGCAAAACTGACTGAAAATACATTTCTGATTACAAAACATTTACTATTTCACATTATTTCCTGAGATGTTATACATTTTCCTTACTGAAAATTTTTGACTGTCTGGCATTACGCATTTTTCAAGTTTTTCACCAAAAACAAGATTTTTTTTTCTTTAACAGGAATAAAGGAACAGTTTTTTCATCACTTATTATTTGTTTAGCATGAAGGATACTTTCCATCCCAGTTGCAGCGGTCCGCACCTTGCCTTGGCTGGGACATATAGCAGGGCTCCTGTGCCTGCACACCTTCTGATGTGTTAATGGTGTTAATCCATGACCCTTGAAAGATTGAAATGAGACACACTGGGTATTATGGTCACCACCATCTGTTCTGATGTGGCTTCCACCCCAGTGCCTGGAGGCGCTGCAGCTCCTGCAACTTTTTCCTCAGGTTGAAGAGAGTGGGGCTTAGACAGGGGTACAACAAGTCTAGGCGCTGCTACAGCAGGTTTTGGTAGCATGGATTGGGGTTTCTTACCTGCTGTCGCCTTTGGGTTCAACAGTGGAGGCGGGTACTCCCGCTTGACGGCCCTTCGGTTCACTAACAGGGTTCTTCCATGGTGGTAGTCCATTAGTGTCCCAAATCCCCATGCCCAATCTAACTGTACTACTGTGACTCTTCGCCGTTCTAAGGGGGTTAACCAGGCCGCGGGGGATCGAGCATGCGGATGTACACCGCCTCTAGGAATTTTGTATTAGACTGTTGCTGCAGCAGTACCTTGTAAGGGAGCTGTCACTGATGAGCCTCCTCACGCCCCTTCTCCAGGATCTACTCCAAGATGGCCATGATTCGAGCCTCTTGCTCAGCTTGAGGGGTTAGGCTGGAGGGAATGGACAGAAGTTCCTTTCCCGGCAAGTGCAGCAGGTACCTGTGCATAGCTCTGATGACTCCTGGCTCGTCTACAAACATCCACCACAGCAGCGGGGATGACTTGGGCCTCTTAACAGAGGCACTTGCTGGCTGATCCTGTGGGGCCCCTGGCGGCATACACCACAATGCGGGGGCGGTCATCCTTACCAGGTGCTTTTTGCTCCAGGGTCAATGAAGCAAAGTCTATCAAGAAGCCCCACATGGGCAGACGTGGGTCCGCCGGCTTCTCCAGCATCTGCGGCCTCAACGGGCTTCCAGGCACCGGGTGTCAGGCTAGGCATCATCCTCCAGGAGCGATCACCATCTTACTGCTCTCAGCTTTGGCTTCACTCTCGCAAGTTGGACTGAGCTAACTGCACTTCCTGTATTCTTTTATGGGGAAAATGGCCGCCAACAGGAAATACTTATTTTGTGCAGCCTTTTCAACCGCCTCCTGTGCCACAAGGGGGCGGTCCTCTGAGTTCCACTAAGTGATTACAGCAGAATCTTGGTTCCCATGCCCAGGGGCGGCACACTGATTTTCGCACGGTTGGTGCAGACCTTGTTAACCCCTGCTGGGAAGGAGCAGACATTGTGGCGCAGCATGGATTCTCCTCACTGCTTCCACATGTTGAAAACTTGAAATCACAGCACAGTCTTTTATCCTGGTTTTGCAATAGGATGGCCGACAATTAACTTTTCTTCTTCCCCTTTTTCCTTTATGCCTACTGGAAACATACTTTTCGATACACAGTCCCGTACAATAGAAATGGTGCATAAATTGTCACACACACCTGTGTCATGTTCGTGGGATGCCTTGAAATGAGTGGTGAAATAAAATGAGTAGTGATGAATATATTGGACACAAATGATGAAATGTAAAGTAACACTAGGACATTAAATCAAGAAACATGAGAGGTATTAAGCCTAAGAGAACAGGAGACTACAGACATGAAAAGGCTGGGTTCACACTACAGAATTTCGGGGCAGAGGTTCTGAGAGTGACGAGCATTTACAGAATTTGGACTGTGCGGACATTGCAAGTCCCTATAGTTTATTTCAATGTATTCTGTGTGGTATTCTGCCGAAAGAAGGAACAGGAAGGGTCTTTTGGCACTGAAATTCTGTAGTGTACACTGTCCAACGGAATCCCCATACAATTGTTTACCCTGAAATGGAGAGATTGGGAAATATTCCGGATAAAGCAGCACACCAAACAGAAAATCCAGTGGATGGGGATTTATTCCATAGTGTAAAAGATACATATGAAACTGTCCAGAGCAGAAGCAAATCCCCATAACAAACTTATCCTGCTCTGGACTGTTCCTGACATGGACAGAGGTGTCAGCAGAGAGCACTGTGGTCAGACAGAAAAGAAATTCAAAAAGAAAAGAACTTCCTGTTGAGCATAAAGCAGCTGATAGGTACTGGAAGGATTAAGATTTTTAAATAAAAGTAATTTACAAATCTGTATAACTTTGTGGCACCAATTGATGTAAAAAAAACATTGCTTTCCACCAGAGTACCCCTTTAATAACCCTGACACCATCTATTTGTAGGCGTGGTTTACATGCCTCCCATCTTCACAGAATCAATGGGGTATTTTGAATTGAATCACCTAATATAAATGCCACAAAGTTAAATATTTTGCACACCATACAGAGATAATTCTACATAGCATTGTCCAACCGGCCTGTTACATTGAGTTGGGAAATGTTAGAGCAAAATCACATTTCAAACTTTTTATATTTGGCGGAACCTGAACACTCCTCTAAACATATGAAAAGACATCTGCCATTGACAAACACACTGTATACGTTTTTCTATACATTAGTTAAACATGAGTAAGATGGCAGTCAACCTTGTGTGAATCACAGGGAAGGTCACTTTCACATGACCGTATTTTTGTTCTTGTTTTGTATCAGAATTTATCAGTAAACACCAGGAATGGGACCTACAGAGACAAGAAAGTATAATAGAATGATCCGCAACTCTAGTGTGTTTTTAAATTCAGATTTTGCATGTAAATACTGACCAAAACACTGCCCTGTGAGAATGGCCTTCATATGGTCTCACAACCAAAATCGTTACTAAATTTCCCCAACTGGCATGGTAATGCTTTCTCAGTTGATTTATATGCCCTGAGGCTAAGGAAGAAACACTTGAAAGACGACATGAATATTAGGGAGATGATGGGCCATTCGCAGATGATGACTATAAGAAGAGCTCGGAGGCAATTTACATGCTTGGTCTGTGTTTCTTTGTGTTTCTTGATTAGATGTGATAACCTACATGAATCTTCTCATGGTTCAGTAAAGTCTGGTTTGTCATGCGGTAATAACTCAATTATGAATTATGAATTATGGTCATGAAAATATTAATTA
Source organism: Hyla sarda (assembly GCF_029499605.1). Lineage (NCBI taxonomy): Eukaryota > Metazoa > Chordata > Amphibia > Anura > Hylidae > Hyla > Hyla sarda. The sequence goes on from NC_079194.1 coordinate 216,902,607, forward strand.
TGAAAATAAATAAAAATAGAAAATTATAAAAATATCAAGATTATGACCTGGTGAATTGTAGACAAAGCCAATCAATACAATTCACATCTGAGTCCGACTATTTCCTCAGATATCAACAAGTTCTTTTTATGATGGGATTACATTAACGCTAGATGTAGTTTTGCAATATACAGTAATACACAGATATTATAAAAGTATGCAGATTTATTGGTTATAAGGTTATAAACATAAATGAGTAACAAACACAATGATATATGCAAATTAATATTAATTAGATATACTAGTAAACATTACAAGCTTGTTATTTGACATAACAGTAAAACAGTGTTTCCCAACCCAGTCCTCAAGTCACACCAACATTTCGGGTTTTTTCAGTTACTCCATTGGAATAGAACAAGGAAAAAAATAAAATCCTGGACTGTTGGTGTGCCTTGTGAAACACTGCAGTAGAACAATACATGTGAGAAGTCAGTAACTTGTTACAATATAACATGAGCTACTAGGTTAGAATATCATACAAGAAAAATATCAGGATGGGCAATATCTAATCATAGACATGTCAATATGGAATGCTAAATACACTCCGCCTCCAACTACACACCACATGAGTCCAAGAATCGGCAAATCCATTTAAAGAGGTACTCCAGTTGTCAACGTGTTTTTCTGTTTTTTACTTACCCTATTTGTTTTGTTTCATCTCTATTCTTGTTGTTTAGCCTTCTCTATTTTCGTTCTTTGTTGTTTTTTTTATCCCCGACTTTGTTTTCCTATCTTTGCTTCTATTTCCTGTTTCTTGCTGTGCATAAAACTACAAATCCCAGCATGCCACATGCCTTGCTGGTTTAGGGCAGCTTCTTTTTTTTGTTTGTTCCGCCCTTTACCCACCCTACTATTTACCCGGGTCAGCCTCCTTATACACAGCACACTAATATAATCAGCCCTGGTTGGGATACACTGGCATACACACACAAAAGGGACTACAACTCCCAGCATGTGTCATTCAGGAGTCTTCAGTTTGTGGTATAACACCAGCATGCTGCCTCTGTAGTCTCCTGGGGGTTGTAGTTCACCACACCTCTATAGGGCATACACCAGTGTTTCCCAACACGGGTGCCTCCAGGTGTTGCAAAACTACTACTACCAGCATGCTTGGACAGCTGTCCGGGCATGCTGGGAGTTGTAGTTTTGATACAGCTGAAGACACCCTTGTTGGGAAACAATGCACTTTGTCTGTAATATACTGAATAGGCTAGGCCAGTGTTTCCCAATCAGTGTGCCTCCATCTGTTGCAAAACTACAACTCCTAGCATGCCCAAAGGCTGTCAGGGCATTCTGGGAGTTGTAATTTTACAACAGCTGGAGGCACGCTGGTTTGGAAACACTGGTGTAACATGATGTGTATGCTAAATAGGCTAGGAAAGTGTTTCCCAGCCAGTGTGCTTCCAGCTGTTGCAAAACTACAACTCCCAGCATGCCCAAAGGCTGTCAGGGCATGCTGGGAGTTGTAGTTTTGCAACAGCTGGAGGCACACTGGTTTGTAAACACTAGCATACACACACATAACAGGGAATACAATTCCCAGCATGTGTCATTCTGGAGTCCCCCCCCCCCCCCCCTTCACACATAGAAATCATCCCCAGTCTGAGATTTATTCCCCTGCAGTCTATACATCCCCAGCCTGTGCACTTTGTTATCCTCCCATTCACATAACACTCTTATCTTCTCTGTCTTCTTTCAGTGCAGACCTGCGTACTCAGAAGACAGAGCAGGGGAGGGAGATGAGGAGCTGTGTACGTCCTCTCTCTCCCCCTGCTCTGGCTTCTTTCTCTCATGCACACCTGTGTCCTCCAGGAGGGGGAGATGAGGGGGCGTGGCCTATCTCTCTCATCCAGTTCTGAAAGAACATAGAAAAAAAAGCCATGACATGTTGTCCACTGCCTAATCCTAACCTGTGGACAACAGTAAGAGATCCATCACAGAACTACAGAACTTCCTGGCCCACAAACAGGTAAGAAAAAAGACACATGCTACACAAACATATAATACATGTCAATTGCAAAAAACATGAACATTAAAAGAAGATGCAATATAGCCAAAAATCTTAACCACCGGAGTACCCCTTTAAGGATATAAACATGGAAAAATACTTCTGCCCAATTCTGGACTATTTTATACATGATCTTGGTAAGATTATTAAGACTGATAGCAGAGATATATGACCTTGCTAGACTATATTTTAGAAGGAAGAATTTGAAGCAAGTTTCCTGTGTGAGAAATATACTTATGTAATGTCCCAGTACAGAACATGTGTTAGGATTCGGCAGGCTGGATGTGGATCCTCTGTGTCAGAGAGGGATTGGCGTGGACCGTGTCGGTGGACCGGTTCTAGGTTGCTACTGGTATTCACCAGAGCCCGCCGCAAAGCGGGATGGTCTTGCTGCGGCGGTAGCAACCAGGTCGTATCCACCGGCAATGGCTCAACCTCGCTGACTGCTGAGAAGGCGTGGGACAGAAGGACTAGACAGAGGCAAGGTCAGACGTAGCAGAAGGTCGGGGCAGGCGGCAAGGTTCGTAGTCAATGGAGATAGCAAGAGGTCAGGAACACTGGTGATGCAAACACTGTAAACGCTTTCTCTAGGCACAAGGGCAACAAGATCCGGCAAGGAAGGGAAGGGGAAGTGAAGTTATATAGGGAAGTGCACAGGTGGAAGCTAATTAGACTGATTGGGCCAGGCACCAATCATTGGTGCACTGGCCCTTTAAATCTTAGAGAGCTGGCACGCGCGCGCCCTAAGGAGCGGAGCCGCGCGCGCCAGGACGTGACAGCCGGGGGCCGGGACAGGTGAGTGACTTGTGATGCGATTCGCGAGCGGGCGCGTCCCGCTATGCGAATCGCATCCCCGCCGGCAGTGTCAGTGCAGCGCTCCCGGTCAGCGGGTCTGACCGGGGCGCTGCAGAGAGAGGAACGCCGCGAGTGTACTACCCTTAGGCCCTATCAGGTTGAGTCCCTCAGTGACCTGGGGGCTCTCCTGCAGTGTCTCCCCTGCTGATACTGTACTGTTATCTATTTTATTTTATGCATACTCAGTGTCCTAATGTCAGGGGCGTACCTAGAGCATTTGGCACCCGGGGCGGACCCATTGTTTGGCACCCCCCCCCCCCCCCCCCACACACACACACGCACCCCCCCCTTAATTACACCCCCTCCCTCCCCTCCCCCCAGGAGCGGACTGACAACACTCGGGGCCCCCGGACCAAAAAAAAAAGCAAGGGCCCCTGCAGCTCGTCAATCTTCTGCCACACTCCTATTCCACCCAAATCCCACACACAATAAACTAAAATTTATATATGTAAGAAACACTTTAACGTAGGTAAATTTCTATGATCAATAATACTGGTATACAAGGAGTAAATTTATACCACCACACAATAACTGGATAATACCGCCATACTGTATAAAACCACTATATACAGACCAGTATACTATAAAGGATCTGTATACAATATAAGTGATTATATACAGGACCATATGGCGGTAGATAAAAGCTGTACACAGGATGTGTATACCATATAAAGGATTGCAGTTATATTTTGGGACTCACAATTACGGATTTTCTGATCAGTGGCGTCCTCTTTACTTTTCTTCTCCGTCCGGATAAGACCGCCATGTGGATCTCTTAACATCTGCAGGAAAAACATGTCAGACTCTGCATATATTCAGTGCCCTCCCCTCCTCTACAATCTTCCCATCTATAGGCCCACAAACTGTAGTAATGCCCTCCTTGGTGTCCTGCATAGTAAAAGGGCAGGTAGGTAGGTAGCCAGGTAACCCCCTCTTTCCCATAGGTATATGCAGAGTTACACCCCCCCTCTTTCCCATAGGTATATGCAGAGTTACACCCCCCCCCCTCTTTCCCATAGGTATATGCAGAGCTACAACCCCCCCCCCCCCTCTTTCTTATAGGTATATTTAGGGCTGGGCGGTATACCGGTTCATACCGAATACCACATTTTTTGGGCTGCACAATATGGATTTTCCCCCATACCGCAATTCCGGTTGGGCACCTCCCCCTTGGGAATGTAATATCAGCCTAGCACAGCTCTGTCCCCACATCGGGGAGCTAATCCTATGTTACCCGCCAGCACTGTTCTGCTCCCCCCAATTAATGATCAGCCCAGCTGGGTACTACTAACATATGTCCAGCACTGCCCTCCTCCTCTTTGTTGGGGGCCGCCGGGCGCTGGAACTCTATACTGTACGCCAGTGGTCTCCAACCTGCAGACCTCCAGATGTTGCAAAACTACAACTCCCAGCATGCCCGGACGGCGATGGAACTCTCTGTACGCCAGTGGTCTCCACCCTGCGGACCTCCAGTTGTTGCAACGGCTGTCCGGGCATACTGGGAGTTGTAGTTTTGCAACAGCTGGAGGTTCGCAGGTTTGAGACCACTGCTGTACGCTGTATACCTATGCCCGGGCTGCAAAAGATACAGAAAATAAACTTTTAACTCACCCACATCGCTGGGGATGGGAACGCCGGACAGCTGTCAGCCTATTACCGGCCAGAGCGACGCCCCGCCCCTGCCAGTGATAGGTTGAGCCCACTGTCATGTATGAAGCCGTATACAGCGTACAGCAGTGGTCTCCAACCTGCGGACCTCCAGCTGTTGCAAAACTACAACTCCCAGCATGCCCGAACAGCCGTTGGCTGTCCGGACATGCTGGGAGTTGTAGTTTTGCAACAACTGGAGGTCTGCAGGTTGGAGACCACTTGAGTACAGTGAGTTCCATCGCCGGCGGCCCCCAACAAAGAGGAGGAGGGCAGTGCTTGACATATGTGAGTAGTACCCCGCTGGGCTGATCATTAATTGGGGGGAGCAGAACAGTGCTGGCGGGTCACATGATTTTGGGGGGGGGGGGGAATACCGTTATATACCGTGGAACCACCGTAAGATAAAAAAATACTGTGATACACATATATGGTCATACCACCCAGCCCTAGGTATATGCAGTGCACCCCCCCTCTCCCCCCTTCCCTAGAGGTATATGCAGAGCACCCCCCTCCCCCCTTCCCTATAGGTAAATGCAGAGCACCCCCCCTTCCCTATAGGTAAATGCAGAGCACCCCCCTCTCTCCCCCTTCCCTATAGGTAAATGCAGAGCACCCCCCCTCTCTCCCCCTTCCCTATAGGTAAATGCAGAGCACCCCCCCCCTCTCTCCCCCTTCCCTATAGGTAAATGCAGAGCACCCCCCCTCCTTCTCCCCCCCCCTTCCCTATGGATAAATGCAGTGCACCCCCCCCCCCCCTCTCCCCCTTCCCTATAGGTAAATGCAGAGCACCCCCTCCCTCTCCCCCCCTTCCCTATAGGTAAATGCAGAGCACCCCCTCCCTCTCCCCCCCTTCCCTATAGGTAGATGCCGAACACCCCCCCTTCCTCTAGGTATATGTAGAGTAACCCCCCTCCCCCCCCCTTCCCCATAGCTAAATGTAGAGCAAAAAATAAAAATAAAAAAGGATGCTCACCTGATATCCCACGCAGCGATCTCCTCAGCAGGGGCCCGCGTCTTCTCCCCTCCCTAGTACAGGCGCCGATGAGTGACGTCACCGGTGCCTGTACTGCGTGCTGCGTGGGGGTGGAGGTCATGTCTCCTCTGTGTAGCTGCAGATGCGGCTCACACAGAGGGGACGCCTTCTCCTGTATGTGCGTGTATCGCGCATACAGGAGAATATAGCGCTGTCTGCTGGGGATCTGAGACGAGTGTACTGGACCTCAGCAGCAGCGGCGGCGGCGGGTCAGTATGCCCCTGGCACCCCCCTTGAGAGTGGCACCCGGGGCGGGCCGCCCCCCCCCGCCCCCGCCCCCCCCCCCCCCCTTGGTACGCCACTGCCTAATGTATAGTCAGTATAAATTATACAAGGGGGCGGCCATTACAATTCTCTCTTCTTCTCTGAGACTCTTCTTTACTAAGACCAGCAAGCACCAAAGATCTCAATGCAAGTGACCAGCACCTGAAAGGCCTCAAGTCTACAGTCATTGCAGTAAGTTAAAAGTCTATGTCTGCTATCACTACCCATAGTCAAGTCCAGTCTAAAGTCAAGCCTCAAGATCATTATCTAAAGTCTATTACAAGTCTAATTGGTCCCAACAAGCTGTGAGGTCCTTCTATGTACCTGGTCACCTCTCTGGGAATCTGGCCTAGCTGTGAAGATAATACCATCTATCTAAACTCAGTAAAGCCTCCGTTAAACCATAACTGGTTGTGGACTCTCCTTTCATTGCCTAGCCATTGGAATAGCGGAGATGCCGTTCCTGTGGTTACAGTACCCAAAAAACAATCTGGCGTCACGAACATTAGGGGTTAACAACACCTTGCTCCGGGGGTTAATACCATCTTGCCCCTCCACGTACACCGCTACACCCTGTGGTCCCGCCATACATAGTGGGTCACCACAATCTTGGTGTCACGAACAGGATACGGGTGTGTGTCTTAACCACTAAACCACCAAGTCAAGTCAGGCCAACAATTAACAGTATACGGTTGTGTGCCATATGCAAGTTTCCGCAAGTCCTTCCCCCCAAGTCTGAACTGTGTCTAAGAAAGAATCGCATGCGGTTGCGAAAAAGTGTGCGCCAGCAAAGTGTACGGGACTGTGTTACTAAAGTCTGTTTTTACTGTGGCGTGGATAAAGCAGTAGTGAAGGTGAAAGAAAGACTGTTAATCATTATTGCTAAGTGTGTAAAGTCCGTACCTGTGTTTCCCGCCCGCGGGAGTGGTCGCAACCAGTCAGTCCCCAGCGGTGACGCCTCTTCAGTGTGGGAGCTGGAACTAAGAATCCACCCTATGTTGCACAGGGGAAGAATTTACCAATCAAACCAAACAGGAAGTTCTCTGGGCGCAGCCATACTGAAGGTTCCAGTGGCTGCATCCGGCTTTACAGTATACCGGCAAGCAACGCAGACTCTGCATAAACCAACAATTTGGCGCAAAAGTCTCTGGCACCAGTGGCAGCTAACATCGGTGCCCAACAAAGCCTGCGGGTACTCGATACAGTCTAGTGCCAGGCATCTTAAAGAAACAGCGCACTCAAGTGACGGCGCACTCAAATCCTCTTAGAGTGACAGCGCACTCAAATCTTCTTAAAGTGACAGAGCACTAAAATCTTAAAGTGACAGCACACTCAAACATCCTTAAAGCGACAGCGCACTCAAAGAGATTGACAACATATTGGCACCCAGTTCTCCAGATCAACCCAGTGAAAGTGCCCCTCCATCACCAGCAGTGGGAGCAGCTGCTACACCAGCGGTAGGGGTCCTGCCGGTCTCGCTTGCAGTCCATGTCAATCATGTGGGTTCCCCAACAACCGCACCAGTATTTTTGGGGAACCCTGTCCTTCCTACCTATAGCGGAGACCCCTTCACCGTGAGGGATTTCAAAGAGAATATTCAGAGCTTGTTTGTCTTTTACTCTCTCCCTCCTAATCAACAGGTACCGCTGCTCACTGGACAACTACAAGGACCAGCACTTGAGGAAGTCCGTACCTGGCCCGCCTCCGAGAAGGTGATGGTAGAAAAGATCTTTGAGGGGTTATATCAGGTACTTGCGTCACACTATCCGTCAGAGGTACGCCTCCAGTTGTATGAGAGACAGCAGAAACCAGGTAAGACTCTGATAGCTTATGCAGTAGCTTTACAAAATGCAAAATGCCCTAGAGACTGTTCAAAAGTTAGACAGTATCTCATCCAATCAGGGTAACAAAGTTTTAATGGACAGGTTTATTGATGGGGCTTATGACAAATGGGACAAAGCTCATTTGAGGATGTTAGCGGTACAAAATCCCAATCTGTCCTTCTCTGCTTTTAAAAGACTGGCTATTCAGGTTATAGAGCCCGGGACTGAGTCTGAAAAGAGTTATGCCCTTATGCCAGAACCCCTGGGGGCGGCAGCCGGCCCCATACCACCACCATCGGCTCCCGCCCCAGTGACCAATACCCTACCAGCCTCCACAGCCTCAGAATTTCAGAGTGTCAAACAGGACATTGAACAATTGACTCTTCTCCTGCCCTTTGTCAAGTTAACCCTCACCATAATCTGCCCAATAGGCCCCCAGGGACTCAAAGTCCCTTTTGTACTTATTGCAACAAATCGGGACATTGGAAGGTACAATGTTGGGATTTAAACAGATTTCCCCTGAGGTTGCGGACCAGCCCTCAGGAAAGCAGATATCAGGTCCAAACCCAGAACAATCTAAGTCATGACTCTCACTATATGTCGTCCCCTGCCACCATGTAAAAGTCATTGTAAAAGGTATCCCGTTGGAGGTGCTAAGAGATATAACATCACAAGTGCCCACTATATCTAAAGACACGTTTAACAAGTACTAGAATGCTAATTTGTTGTGTGAACCTGACAGTGTTGATTTCAAGGTAGTGGCAGGTAACGGGAAACCAATACCCAGGCATTGATATTGGGAGCCCCCCATTCAAATTGGAAAACGTGCTTAAGGGGCAGGGAGTGATAGTAACTGATGTGTCTGATAAGGGGTCTGCAAAATTCATATTGGGGATGAATATCAGGAAACATTGCTTTACTGACATAATAGATTCCTTGAATGCCTCTCTCCCATACATGTCCCCCTCAGGCCAGCGGGGTGAGCAGCACCACTTAAAGGTTCTCCAAGCGGAGCAGAAGTTTAATAATCAACGAGGAGAAGTTTGCGATATACGGATTCAAGACATCAGGTTGGTGTGAAGAGTGGGAGAAGAGGGTTGCATTGACAATTCAACACAATGGGCAGCACATTGAACACATTTTATAAGGGGTCAGAAACTTGTAAATAACTCATGAAAGTTAAGTTAAAACCAAGCACATCATTGTTTTTATTGTGAAATTCCCAATAAGTTTGATGTGTCACATGACCCTCTTCCTATTGAAAAAACAAAAGTTGAATTCAAAATGGCCGACTTGAAAATGGCCACCATGGTAACCACCCACCTTGAAAAGTTTTCCCCCTCACATATACTAACAAACAGGAAGTTAAAATCACCAACCATTCCCATTTTATTAAGGTGTATCCATATAAATGGCCCACCCTGTATAATCCAGTGGCCCAGTTGTATCTTCTAGAGCCAGGTGATATTTTATCAGAATGCAAAGTGGCAATGAGCAGCTCAAGTGACTCCAGGTTCTGTAGAAAGCCCCCCAGAACCCTGGTGGACGCAACTTCAAGTGGGAGACGAGACCACCCCGAAGGATCAAGTCAACAGGGTTATCAATGTCACCAGGAGGTACCAAGAAGCTTTCAGTAAGCATCCTACAGACTTTGGACAAACGTCCATGATCCAGCATCGGATTTTGACAGGCGACAGCCCACTTATCAAAGAGAGACACCGTCTGGTGATTCTAGTCGACATAAAGGACACAGACGACATTCAAGAAAGTCAGAGTCCCTGGGCAGCACCCCTTGTCCTGGTCAAAAAGAAGGGACCATCCGTTTCTGTGTCGGGCTGTGCAATGCCCCTGCTACTTTCCAGTGGCTAATGGAGCAATGCTTGGGCCATTTAAACTTCCAGAGTGTCCTGCTGTACCTTGATGATGTCATTGTATACTATAAGTTCTACCAGGAGTACCTTGGTCATCTGTTGGACGTCTTCCAAGTGTTGGTCCAACATGGATTGAAGATCAAGCAAGTGCCATCTGCTTAAACCGCAGGTACACTACCTAGGTCATGTTGTCAGTGGCGAGGGAGTCCAGCCTAATCCCAAGAAGGTAGAGGTTGTCAAGAACTGGCCTACCCCACGCACAGTGAAAGATATCCGAAGCTTTCTGGGATTTGCTGGCTACTACCGGCGCTTCATTCCTCACTTCGCCCAGGTTACAGAACCCCTCACAGCTCTCTTGCGGGGGGACAGCAAAAGAGAACTACAATGGGAAGCTACCTGCGGACTGGACCAAGGAGCACGAAACAGCCTTCCAAGCCCTGAAACACCTGTTGACAGAACAACCCATCCTGGCTATATATCTAGACTACACTCAGCCGTTCCAGCTGTACACCAATGCCAGCTTCGAAGGTTTGGGGGCAATCCTATCCCAAGTCCAGGAAGGACAAGAGTGAGTGATAGCCTATGCCAGTTGTAATCTGCACGGAGCAGAGAAGAACGATGCCAATTACAGCTACTTCAAGCTGGAACTCCTTGCCCTCGTATGGGCCGTGACTGAGAAGTTTAAAGATTACCTGGCTGTCACAACATTCACTGTCTAAATGGATACTAATCCACTGGCCAATTAGGATTTCGCCATCAAGTACAGAAGCAGCAACTCCAATGTCAATGCTGATGTATTATCTTGAATGGCCCCCGGGGAAGAACCACCTGTCAAAGAGTAGTGGGAAGGTGCTGTTCTACCAGAGATTTGTGAGTCAGAATACCCCAAAGAGGGAGACTTTAGGTCCAAGAAGGTCCAGGAAGACTTATACACCTGGAAGACTATGCAAGATGAAAGTCGAGTCATGGCGGATCTGTTGGACTACCTTCCAATGAAAAAGGTACCAACCCGTCTACATCGGGCTTAGAGTGACTACGAGTTGAAGCGTCTGTGGCGACAAAGGAAGCGACTGTTCGCGCACAAGGGACTGTTGTACCGAAACTCTTTAGATCTATTTTCAGCTGAACGACTTCATTAGATCCTGGTTCCCCAAAGGGACTCGGCGATGGTCCTCAATGCCTACCATGACCTGTCAGGACACTTCAGAGTCCACAAGACAGAAGCCACTGTCAGGCGACGGTTTTACTGGATTGGGATGCAGAATGACATTGAGAAATGGTGCAGTGAGTATGCCTTCTGCAACGTCACCAAGAACGGATGCAAGGACGCCAAAGCACCTCTCCATTCCATCCAAAGTGAAAGGCCTAAGCAGTTGGTCGCGCTGGACCATGTCAAGTTGTCTCCTACCCGATCCGGGTACTCTTATGCCCTCACCATGGTGGATCATCACTCCAAGTGGGTTGTAGTCGTACCAGTCAAAGATCTTACAGCCAAAATCACATCCCAGATGTTCTATTCCCATTGGGTACAAATTCTCGTATGTCCAGAGTCTTTGGGCTTTGAGGCCCAACTCAAGTCAAGAGCTGTGTCAATTTCATGCCTGCAAGAAACTCAGGACAACTGCTTATCATCCTCAAGGGAACGGGCTCTGTGAGAGAATCAATCAAGTCTTCATTCACATGCTGTGAGCAGTGTCTGTGTCCAGACACAAAGAGTGGCCTCGGTTGTTACCCGAACTATTGGAGATTTAACAACACAGTGCACTGTTCCACTGGATACACCCCGTTCTATCTGATGATGGGCCGACATGGCCAGCTGCCCAAAGATGGCACTTATGGACTCCAAGCTCCATTCAATAACTCTCCGCAAGCTTCTATGGAGTGGGTCTCCGACCACCAAAGAAGGATCCAGGAAGCAAGAGAGATTGTCAACAGAAAGATGGGTGAGGCTTAACAGAAACAGCAGCAAGATTACAACCGTCATGCCTCCGCCAAACCTCTCCAGATAGGTGACAAGGTTTGGCTGCGGAAATTCCCGAGAACTCATAAACTAGACTCCATCTGGAAACGGAGCCTTATACGGTGACCGCAGTACCCTATCCCTATTCGGATGTGTATGCAGTCCAGAAGTTAGGGTACGAACCGCAAGTCGTTCATCGCAATTGAATCAAGTTGTGTCACAAGGAGGATTTGCCTGTGCTCCCGATACCTCCCTCACCACCAGTCAAACCTGCGAGGGAGTATGTGCCCGGAGAGGGAATTCACCCATCCATGGATATTCCCATGTTCCCTCCTGGCCAAGTTGCAATCTTCGGTTTCATACCAACCTGTGGGCCTGCACAACCACCTCTAGTTACCCCACCGAGTCAAGTTCTGTCACCATTGACGCAGGAATATACTCCAGTCTCCAGACCCCCTTCTTCACCCATGTCAGTCCCCTCAAGTCCACGTTCTAACAGTAAAGAGTCACCACCTACCTCAGTTGCTGTAGCAGAGGAACCGGTTGTAAGTCCAGCGGAGTCAAGAGCTCCTGAAGAGGTTGCTGTACCTGAATCCCAAGAGATGGTGCTGCGTAGGTCCCAACGATCCACACAAGGGTAGATACCTGCCAGATATAAAGACTAATACACTAATGTACACCTAAAAGTACACATAGTCATGTACACACAATGTACACATAAGTAATGTACACCACAAGTCACAGTAGTACTGTAGCACTCAAAATTACACAGTCTACTTGATGTCATATGTAAATGTCTAATGTCACATGTTCTTGTGTTCGTGCACAGGATACTTTCCTGGCCAGAAGGTATTCCTGATACCAAAGTAATGCACGTAGTCAATATAAGGTAGCAGAAGTGTCAAAATGTTATCTATATCAGTTGTCTAGCATAAAAGTATCTAGAATAAACTTAATGTAGGGGGGCCAAGGGACCCCAGTAGCCAAGACATTGGGCAGAAAGCCTCAGGCAACCCAATCCGCAAATGTCTGGTATAAAGTATTAAGTCTAGTCATGAGTATTATGTTACATGCATAGTCTAAATTTCATGTTATGTCTAGCCAATTATTATGCATAGTCAAGTCATCAAGTCCAGTCTGCAAGCTGTGAGGTCCTTCTGTGTTTCTGGCTACCTCTCTGGGAATTTGGCCTAGCTGTGAAGATAATACCATCTATCAAAACTCAGTAAAGCCTCCGTTAAACCATAACTGGTTGTGGACTCTCCTTTCACTGCCTAGCCATTGGAATAGTGGATATACCGTTCGTGCGGTTCCAATACCCAAAAACCACTCTGGTGTCACGAAGTCACGAACATTAGGGGTTAACAACACCTTGCCCCGGGGGTTAATACCATCTTGCCCCTCCACCTACATCGCTACACCCCATGGTCCCGCCATACACCGTGGGTCACCACACCTATAACACTTAGCTTGGCGAGTAGGAGTTCTAGCAATATCTACAAGCAATCGTTCAATGCTTTCTTATAGATCTGGAAAATAGACTCTTCTGCAGTTAGAATGAATAATATAGAACATCCTAAGACTTTAATCTCAAAATGGAGATAATTAATTATTTTATTTAATTAGTTTAATCACCAATCTAAATGGTCTAATTCCATCCACATTATCCAAATTAGTCTTAATTAAATGGAATACCATTTTTGTGTCTATTACCAAGTCTATGTAAGAACCTCGCTTCGGCTCTTAGAAAAGCTGGATGGTCGATCACATCGTCATGTGATCACATCGTCGTGTGATCAATCTGGCTTTCTGGGATTTACGATATCATGGCTTTCATGGCTTCCATCTTGTGGACCTGTTTCAGTGGCAGACCTCTTTGTCTTTGTCTGATTCTTTCATCTAGGTGTGTCTCCTCTTTGTTTCTTTGTGTCTTTGTGCTGTCTACAGTCTCTAACATCTGGTTTACCAGACTTTTTAATTTGTTAGACACACCTCCCTAAATTGGAATTCCTCAATGAATGTAGGTTGGGCGTGTACATATGGTAATGACTATGACATCACTATATTACCCAGAATGCATTTCTGGTTTGTGTAAAGACAACTACCCATCCACTAGGGAGTGCTATTGCATAGGCAATTAGCATCATTACCATTAAGGGTTAACCATCAATAACTGGTTCCACACTTGACATTCCACACTTGAAGTTTGGAGCCCTAAATTATAAGTATCGGGATTAGCTTCTGACACTTCACATGGTGGATCCTCAGACATCTTGGGGCCTAGTCAAACATATTCCCAGCTATAAATGTATTGGAAAGAGATAACAATGCAATGTCTCTTTAACACAGATGTGTGAATGTTTATCTGTCCAGTCAAATGGGTAATGAATTGTTAGTCAGAATAACATTCACAAGACTGGCTAACTAGCCCTCTAATCTGTCTTATCTAAACAGCCATGAATATCTAAGGAGACAAGAAGTATTCTTCTCCCAGACTTGCACTTTTGTAGAGATGAAACGTTAGAATTGTGGCCTACTTAGATTCTACACAAAATGGCCAACATCATGCTATTATGCAATGAAACATAGTGATTCATTTTTTGGCCATATAATTAGTACGACAGGTTTGTTTGTCATAGATGAAGGTGTCATGGCAGGTGGTGGATCCTCTGGACCTGTGTGAATGATGACGTGAGCTGTGCCAGGGAGCAGAGTGCCACTGGTCTTCACCAGAGCCCGCCACAAAGCGGGATGGTCTTGCTGCAGCAGGCAGCACCCAGGTCGCTACCCCTGGCACGACTTGTCCAAAGGTAGCTGGGATGTGGCGTGGCACAAAAGGAAACAGGCAAGACGAGGTCAAGGTAGCAGTAGGTCAGGGCAGGTGGCACAGGTAACGGAACAAGGAAAGGAATACAGGTATCAGGAACACAGAAACGCAGTATGCTTTCAGTAGGGCACAAGGCAACAAAGATCCGGCAGGGAACAAAGGGAGGAGCTGATACTTAAGGACAGGGTGCAGGTGTTAGCACTTGATTAAATGAGCACTGGCCCTTTAAGAGTAAGAGCTCCATCATGCATGCGCCCTTGGAGGCGGGGGCAAGCGCACAAGGGCTGCAAGGACACGGAGAGGCGAAAGATGAGGCAAGTGAATGACGGGCTGGCATTCGAGCATGTCCCGCGATGCAAATCCCAGCCCCGCCGGCAGCGGGCACATAAGCAGAGAGAGCTCACGCCCGGCGCGTCCAGCCAGAGCGCAGATGTTACAGTTGCCTTTTTCTCAGCAAAATGATTTCCAAAACATAAAAAAATCAAAATAAAATACAATGTATAAATGATTGTTTTTAATATATTGCTTATGCCAAGAATGCTAGTCATATCTTGATAATAAAATGTGTACACACATGTGACATCCTCAAAACAGGAATATCTAACATCTAATTCTGGTAGCTGTACTTTAAAAAGTATACTTCGTGACAATACACAGTCAGTACACCAAGCATGGCAGTAAGTGGCAGTTTTGTAGTGAATCTTGTTTTCCTTAGTCCATTCTGCAGAACAACATGTGAACAATTTAAATGCATGAAGCCTGAGTCTATATGTCCAAAGCTTCACATTCATTTTGTTATCAACAAGTACTGCCTAACTAACTGATATATTATATAATTATAATAACATAATATGTATATCTGTTATATACATTAGTGAAGTGGGGTGAAAGAAGTGTGGGTAGGACAAGCAGGGCACTGTGCAGGCTCCTGGCTTTGTCAATTATCCTGCTGTGTGAGTTGGCAGTGTGCCACAGAGTCTCAATGTACAGAGCCCTGCTTGTCCTCAGTGTACAGAGCCCTGCTTTTCCTCAGTACACAAAGCCCTGCTTATCCTCAGTGCACAGAGCCCTGATTTTCCTTAGTGTGCAGAGCCCTGCTTGTCCTCAGTGTACAGAGCCATGCTTATTCTCAGTTCACAGAGCCCTGCTTGTCCTCAGTGTACAGAGCCCTGCTTGTCAGTGGCGTAGCTATAGAGGTCGCAAGGGTCGCAATCGCGACCGGGCCCCGTAGCCCCGCAGGGCCACTTCACTATACTATGCTGCAGCCAAGGCCGGGCTGGATATCGGGAACACCGGGCATTTGCCCGGTGGGGCCGGGCCGTCCAGTGGGCTGTCTGCTTCAATGCAATGTTTAAAAACATTTTTTTTTTCTTTAAGTTTGCGGTTGCTCTTACCCCTCCTCCTGCCGCAGCGGATTGGCTGCTGGAGGCAAACGTGGCAAACGCAGGCACGAACGTCTTCTTGCTCCTGGCGCCGAGGAAGAAGTGGAGGCTAGCAAGCAAATGGGAGCCTGTGCTCTACATCTGCCTCTGACCCCAACATCCGCGGCAACATATTCATGGTGGCCGGCGGGGGGTTGCCTTCCATCTATGTAGGGGCCCCCAGCAGTGCCCCCCTCCGAACTAAAACCCATAAAAACCCAGAACCTCAACCTCCCGCACCCCTGTGCCGCGCTGTAGCACGGGACTCTACATTGGCCAGGGCACTAAAGCTTCCGTGCAGCCTGCTGCCCCCGACGCTGGATTCCGGGGACCGGATCACCCTGAACTCACGGTGTATGCAGGTGAGGAGGTCGAGGACCAGGGGGGGGGGGGGGGGCGGGATCATGTGTATGTATGATGTTTGCATGTATGTGTTATGTGAGGTGTGTGTGTATGATGTGTGTATATGTATGTTTTATATGTGAGTATATGTATCATGTGTGTTTGTATTATTGCGTTTGTGTATGTATGTTGTGTGTATGTATGATGTGTGTAGAATGTGTGTATGTATGTAGGTGTAAGTACGATGTATATATGCATAGGGGGAGTTTGGGGTCTGGAGGCAGCGTGTGTTTGAATGATGTGTGTGTATGTATGATGTGTGAATGATAGATGTTGTGTAAGCAAGATTTATGTATGATGTGTGTAAGCTAGAAAGATATATGTATGATGTGTGGACATGTATTATGTTGGGGGATCTGGAGGCAGCAGGTGTATGTATGATATGTGTTTACGTATGATGTATGTGTATGTATGATGTGTATATATTATACATGTGTGGGGGGGCCCAGAGGCGGCGTGTGTATGAATGATGTGTGTGTATGTACTGTATGTATGATGTATGAATGATGTGTGTAAGCAAGATGTATATGTATGATGTGTGGAGATGTGTGTAAGCTAGAAGGATGTATGTATGATGTGTGGGAGGGTACAGCGTATAGCATGGTTATTTTTGAGGGTTTATATTCAGGGGCACAGTGTGTGGCAGTATTAGGCTGCATTCACACCACGTTTTGTACATACGGGTGCTGGGGCGGCTGGGGGAGGGGCAAACCGGGCACCCCCGAGCCCTGCTTGTCCTCATTGTACAGAGCCCTGCTTCTCTTCAGTGCACAGCCCTGCTTGTCCTCACTGCACAGAGCCATGCTTGTCCTCAGTGTACAAAGCCCTGCTTGTCCTCAGTGGACAGAGCCCTGCTTGTCCTCAGTGGACAGAGCCCTGCTTGTCCTCAGTGCACAGAGCCCTGCTTGTTCTCAGTGCACAGAGCCCTGCTTGTCCTCACTGCACAGAGCCCTGCTTGTCTTCAGTGCACAGAGCCCTGCTTGTCCTCAGTGCAAAGAGCCCTGCTTGTCCTCAGTGCACAGAGCCATGCTTGTCCTCAGTGTACAGAGCCCTAAAACCATTGTATACTATGGTTTTAGGTCCAGTCAAAAAAACGCATACGGGTCAAAACTGAGCCGACCGGAGTCATCGTTTGACTCCGGTAGGCTCATTAAAATAAATGAAGTCAAGGGCTGATCCGGCTGGGGTACGGGAGTGCCTGGTTTTTCCCTCCCACCGCCGGATCCGGCACCCGTATGTACAAAACGTGGTGTGAATGCACCCTTATATTTAAGAGGTACAGTGGATGGTAGTTTTATATTCAGGGGGTACAGTAGGTGGCAGTATTATATTCAAGGAGTATAGCGGATGGTACTTTTATATTCAGGGGGTACAGTAGGTGGCAGTATTATATTCAAGGAGTACAGTGGATGGTAGTTTTATATTCAGTGGTACAGTAGGCGGCAGTATTATATTCAAAGAGTACAGTGGATGGTGGTACAGTAGGCGGCAGTATTATATTCAAGGAGTACAGTCGATGGTAGTTTTATATTCAGGGGATTAAGTATGTGGCAGTATTATATTCAAGGAGTACAGTGGGTGGTAGTTTTATATTCAGGGGGTATAGTAGGTGGCAGTATTATATTCAGGGAGTACAGTGGGTGGCAGTATTATATGCAAGAGGTACACTGGACAGTAGTTTTATATTGAGGGGGTGCAGTGTTTAGCAGAATTATAATGATTATTGTCTTCATACAGAGGATAAGGATCTACTGACAAAGTGAGAAGCCTATGATATCCGGGTGTCAGACTCTGCTGAGAAGATGGAGCTGGGAGACGTCTTGACGTCTGGACCAGATGAAGAAGAAAAGAAAAGACAACAGAGAAGACATCACTCAAGTCACTGATATCATTGTGTTTTCTCCTGACTGTCCCATCAGAGGTGGAGTCACTTGTAAGTTCCGCAGTGATGATGGGTGATGTTGTACCCTAATCCGTGGCTCTCCAGCTATTGAAAAACTACAACTCCTATAATGCCTGAGGCTCTCCAGACATGATGGGAGTTATAGCTTTACAACAGCTGATTGGGTGATTGGTGGGTGTCCCAGCAGTTGGACCCCCACCAGAAAAATGGGCTGCTTATTCTTAAATGCCTGTTTTGTCTGTCTGGCCCTGCCTGTTAGTCACTTATATTGTTGTGTATTCTCCTGACTGTGTCCCATCAGTGCTGCAGTCAATAATATCTTTGTGCAGCCAAGTAAGGGGTCATCTGGGATTGGGGAAGAGGGTTGTTAGGTGGTAGGGGGCCCAGGGCAATTTTTCGCACCGGGGCCCCGTGATTTCTAGCTACGCCTCTGCTGCTTGTCCTCAGTGCACAGAGCCCTGCTTATCCTCACTGCACAGAGCCATGCTTGTCCTCAGTGTACAAAACCCTGCTTGTCCTCAGTGTACAGAGCCCTGCTTGTTCTCAGTGCACAGAGCCCTGCTTGTCCTCACTGCACAGAGCCATGCTTGTCCTCAGTGTAAAGAGCCCTGCTTGTCCTCAGGGCACAGAGCCCTGCTTGTCTTCAGTGCACAGAGCCCTGCTTGTCCTCAGTGCACAGAGCCCTGCTTGTCCTCAGTGCATAGAGCCCTGCTTGTCCTCAGTGCACAGAGCCCTGCTTATCCTCAGTGCAAAGAGCCCTGGTTGTCCTCGGTGCACAGAGCCCTGTTTGTCCTCAGTGCATGGAGCCCTGTTTGTTCTCCGTGCACAGAGCCCTGATTGTCCTCAGTGATCTGAGCCCTGTTGTCCTCAGTGTACAGAGCCCTGCTTGTCCTCAGTGTACAGAGCCCTGCTTGTCCTCAGTGCACAGAGCCCTGCTTGTTCTCAGTGCACAGAGCCCTGATTTTATTTAGTGTACAGAGCCCTTATTTTCCTCAGTGTACAGAGCCCTGCTTGTCCTCAGTGCACAGAGCCCTGCTTGTCCTCAGTGCACAGAGCCCTGCTTGTCCTCAGTGCACAGAGCCCTGCTTGTCCTAACTGCACAGAGCCAGGCTTGTCCTCAGTGTACAGTGCCATGATTGTTCTCAGTGTACAGAGCCATGCTTGTCCTCAGTGTATAGAGCCCTGCTTGTCCTCAGTGTACAGAGCCCTGCTTGTTCTCAGTGCACAGAGCCCTGCTTGTCCTCAGTGTTCCGAGCCCTGCTTGTCCTCAGTGTACAGAGCCCTGCCTATCCTCAGTATACAGAGCCCCGCTTGTCCTCAGTGTACAGAGCCCTGCTTCTCCTCAGTGCATAGCCCTGCTTGTCCTCACTGCACAGAGCCATGCTTGTCCTCAGTGTACAAAGCCCTGCTTGTCCTCAGTGTACAGAGCCCTGCTTGTCCTCAGTGCATAGAGCCCTGCTTGTTCTCAGTGCACAGAGCCCTGCTTGTCCTCACTGCACAGAGCCCTGCTTGTCCTCACTGCACAGAGCCCTGCTTGTCCTCACTGCACAGAGCCATGCTTGTTCTCAGTGCACAGAGCCCTGCTTGTCCTCACTGCCCAGAGCCCTGCTTGTCCTCACTGCACAGAGCCATGCGTGTCCTCAGTGTACAGAGCCCTGTTTGTTTTCAGGCACAGAGCCCTGCTTGTCTTCAGTGCACAGAGCCCGGCTTGTCCTCAGTGCACAGAGCCCTGCTTGTCCTCAGTGCAAAGAGCCCTGGTTGTCATCAGTGCACAGAGCCCTGCTTGTCCTCACTGCACATAGCCCTGCTTGTCCTCACTGCACAGAGCCCTGCTTGTTCTCAGTGCACAGAGCCCTGATTGTCCTCAGTGATCCGAGCCCTGCTTGTCCTCAGTGTACAGAGCTCTGCTTGTCCTCAGCGCACAGAGGCCTGCTTGTTCTCAGTGCACAGAGCCCTGATTTTCCTTAGTGTACAGAGCCCTGATTTTCCTTAGTGTACAGAGCCCTGCTTGCCCTCAGTGCACAGAGCCCTGCTTGTCCTCAGTACACAGAGCCCTGCTTGTCCTCATTGCACAGAGCCATGCTTGTCCTCAGTGTACAGAGCCATGCTTTTCCTCAGTGTACAGAGCCATGCTTTTCCTCAGTGTATAGAGCCCTGCTTGTCCTAAGTGTACAGAGCCCTGCTTGTTCTCAGTGCACAGAGCCCTGCTTGTCCTCAGTGCTCTGAGCCCTGCTTGTCCTTAGTGTACAGAGCCCCGCTTGTTCTCAGTGTACAGAGCCCTGCTTGTCCTCAGTCCACAGAGCCCTGCTTGTTCTCAGCCCACAGAGCCCTGCTGGTCCTCAGTGTACAGAGCCCTGCTTGTCCTCAGGGCACAGAGCCCTGCTTGTCCTCAATATACAGAGCCCTGCTTGTCCTCAGTGCACAGAGCCCAGCTGGTCTTCAGTGCACAGAGCCCTGCTTGTCCTCAGTGCACAGAGCCCTGCTTGTCCTCAGTGCACAAAGCCCTGCTTGTCCTCACTGCACAGAGCCATGCTTGTCCTCAGTGTACAGAGCCATGTTTGTCCTCAGTGTACAGAGCCATGCTTGTCCTCAGTGTATAGAGCCCAGCTTGTCCTAAGTGTACAGAGCCCTGCTTGTTCTCAGTGCCCAGAGCCCTGCTTGTCCTCAGTGTTCCGAGCCCTGCTTGTCCTTAGTGTACAGAGCCCTGCTTGTCCTCAGTCCACAGAGCCCTGCTTGTCCTCAGTCCACAGAGCCCTGCTTGTCCTCAGTCCACAGCCCTGCTGGTCCTCAGTGCACAGAGCCCTGCTTGTCCTCAATGTACAGAGCCCTGCTTGTCCTCAGTGCACTGAGCCCTGCTGGTCTTCAGTGCACAGAGCCCTGCTTGTCTTCAGTACACAGAGCCCTGCTTGTCCTCAGAGCACAGAGCCCTGCTTGTCCTCAGGGCACAGAGCCCTGCTTGCCCTCACTGCACAGAGCCCTGCTTGTCCTCACTGCACAGAGCCTTGCTTGTCCTCACTGCACAGAGCCATGCTTGTCCTCAGTTTACAGAGCCCTGCTTGTCCTCAGTGCACAGAGCCCCGCTTGTCTTCAGTGCACAGAGCCCTGCTTGTCCTCAGAGCATAGAGCCCTGCTTGTCCTCAGGGCACAGAGCCCTGCTTGTCCTCAGTGCACAGAGCTCTGCTTTTCCTTTGTGCACAGAGCCCTGCTTTTCCTTAGTGCACAGAGCCCTGCTTGTCCCGCACTAAAAACAAACAGAACTCTATGCGCTGAGGCTCTCCACACTTCCTGTATTTTCTCTCTGTGGCAATAACTACTGGGATTAGACAGCATTTTTGTCAGCCAAAAATATACACATTTTTTAACCAATGTATATTACAGTATGCATATTGATTGTGCCAGGAGTTGGGGGTCTGCCACTAGTCAGCTGCCCATGCTTGCATTTATGATTCATAAAATAGTCTAAAGGATGAATTGAACAATGGGAAGTCTTATTTGTGACTCTAAAAAACATAACATTGAAGTTATAGTACTACTGTTGTAACTAGAATTTAGAGCAGATAAAGTCATTGTATGTCATAATTGCCAGCAGCATTCATTAATAATAGAATATACTAAAGTCATCAGCATGTCATGCTATTGTTATCTTTTCAACATTCACTGTTTCAGCTTGTATTTCATAAGGAACAGTTCACATGCAGAAGGTCCTACTTTATGTGAAATTATTTTTTTAATTACAGTCATTCTCAATAGATTACAAAAGAGCTTAATCATGAAAACTAAACAAAAGATCCTTCACAAAAAATCATTATGCAGGAATATTGCTGCCAACCAGCAGCTGAAAACAACTGTATTGTTTATGTGGCCAAGTAGAATGCTCCTGACCAAATTACATTGAAAATAGTACATGTGCTCAGGAATGTTCCTCTTTTATATGTGGTAGTCACTAGGAATGATAAATGTATAGTAGTCCCTTTTAGGCTGGATTCACACCTCGTTTTGTACTTACGGCTCCCGTATACGGCTGGGAGGAGGGGTGGGCGGGGTTTAATCGCGGCACCTGCACTCAGCCGTACAGGGGAACCATATTTAATGCATGTCTATGAGCCAACCAGAGTGAACCGCAGCGTCCGGTCGGCTGCGTTTTCGGCCGTATGCGGTTTCCCGACCGCAGGCAAAAACGTGGTCGACCGCGCCGTAAAGAATACACAGCTCTAAAACAGAGTTTTACAAAGATTGTACCCCCAGCTGTTGCAAGACTACAACATCATAGAAATTGTAGTTTAGGAACAGCTGGAAGCTGTAGTGGTGCAGCAGTGATCTCCTATACTGGATACAAACACACTTTACGGCCGGTGTCCAGCATGCTGCAAAATGCAGAGTAATCTGTCTGCATGAAGACAAGTGACCCCTAGTGGTGACTATTTTCATTTTTTATTTTTTAGTAAAATTGCATTTTTTTTAAATAAATGTATATTTTAAAAAGTCATCTTATCAGTAGTACAACAAAATATAAAAAGTTTTTCATAATGACAATGCCTCTTTAACTTGACTAACTGAAGTAGAGATTTTTGACGCTTTGCTTACCACCAATCTTTGACAATTCACCTAAGCACAGGGGTCTTTTCCTGATCTTTGATGTGACTGTGGAATTTAGTAAACTCTTCTACCTAGGCTGCTCCTCACAATACTTCAGCTTACTAGCTGGAACACACTCTCCTTTCACACCAAACTCCCTCCCCCCCCTCACTATACTACATAAGGGCTAGGTTTGGGGTCCCCCATTGGGGCATCCTGGTCACCTGGTCACTCTGCCACAATCCCTTAAAGGTATAGAGGGAGATTTATCAAAACCTGTCCAGAGGAAAAGTTGCTGAGTTACTCATAGCAACCAATCAGATCACTTCTTTCAATTTGCAGAGGCCTTGTGAAAAATTAAAGAATCAATCTGATTGGTTGCTATGGGCAACTCAGCAACTTTTCCTCTGGATATGTTTTGATAAATCTCCCCTGTAGTGCATAAATTAACCCATAACATGACACAACAATATTTTACATTATTAAAGGTTAAAAAATGGAGCAGTGGGCCCAACACATAGACAGCAGGGATGCCCAAGGCACTCTTCAGCCCACAGGACAGCATTTTTGGTGCTGAGACACCACACAACTTGTAATCTTTACTTGACTTGTTTTCAATTCCAGATAAATACGGCATCTTGAATGCAACTTAACACTTAGGAGTCAACAGTATATAGATTTAGTCACTGTCCTTTGCAATGATCCTTTGTTGAATTTTAGGAAACTTCAAGTGCTCCGACACGTTTATGTGAAAATATCTTCTGCAGTTAGGTATGGATTGAATTCTGCATTTAGGCAGGGATTTACAGTTTTCTTCCTCCGTAGTTCTCAAGTCCAAACTACTAAAACTACTGGACAAGGATCCTCACGTTTGGTTAACCATGGTGTAAGGTGCCACATTGTATTTTACATTATTTACTCTTTTGTTGGCAATTAGAGATGGGCAAATCGAAGCTGACAAAGTCAAATTCGTTCCCAATTTCACGAAAATTTTTATTCTGAACGAATCCGAATTTCCTTGCGCTTCGTGGTAACGAATAGCTTCATTTACTACATTTTGTGCGGGCCGGGGGGCTAAAATAGCTTCTACACGTCTGAGGACACGGGGCAAGGAAGTCTGGGATGGCGGGAAGGTGGGTAGGGGATCACCCTGAATTACATGGCAGCATGCAGCCTATCAGCAGCCAGCTAGCCCTGTGATGTCACAGCCCTATATATTCGACAGCCATTGCCGAAGACAGGCATTTCCCGTTTTGCTGAGAGAGACTGTATGTGTGCACTAATCACCGTTACTGACAATACAGATCTTTACAGCTGCGAATCCATTCACCTCAAGCCCGCATTCATTCTGACTAGAGGGAGCAGACACTGTGTGGTAACTAATCAGCGTTACTGACTATACAGATCAGCACAGGGGAAATCCATTGACCTCAAACCCACATCACTGCAGGCAGGCAGGGAGAGTTTAGAAGTCATTCCATAGTCTGCCAATTGAGATCATCACAGGAAGCACTCCCCATTCAAAGACTTCAAGTAACCATTGTGACGCCACATCTCCCAACCTTGCTGCCACATCCAGACTCTGTCATTGTGATTCTACTAGTGACACCTGTAATCTGCATGTCATACTGAATAACAGTATTAGGCTGGGTCCACACTACGTTTTGTCCCATACGGGAGCGCATACGGCAGGAGGGAGCTAAAACCTCGCGCTCCCGTATGTGACCGTATGCGCTCCCATATGCCATTCACTTCAATGAGCCGACCGGAGTGAAACGTTCGGTCCGGTCGGCTCATTTTTGCGCCGTATGCGCTTTAACAACCGGACCTAAAACTGTGGTCAACCACGGTTTTAGGTCCGGTTGTAAAAGCGCATACGGCGCAAAAATGAGCCGACCGGACCGAACGTTTCACTCCGGTCGGCTCATTGAAGTGAATGGCATACGGGAGCGCATACGGTCACATACGGGAGCGCGAGGTTTTAGCTCCCCCCTGCCGTATGCGCTCCCGTATGGGACAAAACGTAGTGTGGACCCAGCCTTATTTCCCTACCCCGTGTTACAGCAAGGCACCAGTTTTTAATAGTGGTTTGAAGCGAATAAATTTGGATTCACCGAATATTTTTTCAGAAAAATTTAAATATTTGCCCATCTCTAGTGGCAAACTGTGACACAACACTCAGAAACTTAGGTGTATCCAGGGAAGTCCTACGTGACTTGACAGACAGGCTGGCACTGATCTGATTGTAGGATTGAAATAGATCAGTGAAAGGCAAAAAGGACCTTGTACAACTTCCCCTTTCTTGGAATTTAAGACAATGTAAAAACATATCCTTGCAGCTAGGACTGGAACTAGACTAGAGGACAGCAACTGAGGGTACATGTGGTACTGACTGGAGCTAGGTGAAGTGTGCAAATGCCATGCCCTGAACTAGCTAGAGCATTTTTAGGTCCAACTCTTTCCCCAGAAAATGAGGGTCACCCCAACCCTAAGAAATTAAATCTACTGTACATTGATAGATCTCCTGCATAAAAAAATTATAAAATCGCATTGGGTTTAGTGGTTGATGTCCATAAAACTATCCCATAAGACACTATCCCTTTTTGTTCCTTACTGGATATATGTCATTAAAATTGGGTTGTTGTATCACTATAAATACCACAAAGCATACTTTTATATTTCAGAGTCTGTGTGTATGTGTGTCACGGTTTACACTGGGTGAATGTATGCATATCAACTTGTTTTCATATCGATATGTGTGTATAAATGCTTTTATGGATGTAATACAATATAGAGAGGAAAGGTAGCTCTAACCGCAAAAAAACTGTTGATAAAGCTTACTTATGCCAGATGAGTACTGATGTGTAAGGTCGCGTATCCTATGCGACCTGAAAATAATATTGAAAGTATGAGGAAAGTGTTTCTCCTCTTACTTTCAATGTATTTATGGATGTGTTTTCTTCTCACAGAGTGTTTGTGCATGTTTGTTTGTTTTGTTTTATATTAATTCTTTAAGGACCCGGGGTGTTTCCGTTTTTGCATTTTCGTTTTTTCCTCCTTACCTTTAAAAAATCATAACTCTTTCAATTTTTCACCTAAAAATCCATATTATGGCTTATTTTTTGCGCAACCAATTCTACTTTGTAATGACATCAGTCATTTTACCCAAAAATCTACGGCGAAATGGAGAAAAAATCAATGTGAGACAAAATTGAAAAAAAAAAATGCCATTTTGTAACTTTTGGGGGCTTACGTTTCTACACAGTAAATTTTTCGGTAAAAATGACACCTTATCTTTATTCTGTAGGTCCATACGGTTAAAATGATACCCTACTTATGTAGGTTTGATTTTGTCGTACTTCTGGAAAAAATCAAAACTACATGCAGGAAAATGTATACGTTTAACCCCTTAAACACATAAGGACCGGGGTTTTTTCCGTTTTTGCATTTTCGTTTTTTGCTCCTTGCCTTTAAAAAATCATAACTCTCTCAATTTTGCACCAAAAAATCCATATGATGGCTTATTTTTTGTGCCACCAATTCTACTTTGTAATGACGTCAGTTATTTTGCCCAAAAAACTACGGCGAAACGGAAAAAAAAATCATTGTGAGACAAAATTGAAAAAAAACGCTGTTTTGTAACTTTTGGGGGCTTCCGTTTCTACGTAGCACATTTTTTGGTAAAAATTACACCTTATCTTTATTCTGTAGGTCTATACGCTTAAAATGATACCCTACTTATATAGATTTGATTTTGTCGTACTTCTGGAAAAAATCATAACTACACGCAGGAAAATTAGTACGTTTAAAATTGTCATCTTCTGACCCCTATAACTTTTTTATTTTTGCGTGTATGGGGCGGTATGAGGGCTCATTTTTTGCGCCATGATCTGAAGTTTTTAGTGGTATCATTTTTGCATTGATAGGACTGACATAAAAAGTGACCAAAAATGCACAATTTTGGACTTTGGATACGCCATTGACCGTGCGGTTTAATTAACGATATATTTTTATAATTCGGACATTTCCGCACGCGGTGATACCATATATGTTTATTTTTATTTACACTGTGTTTTTTTTTTATGGGAAAAGGGGGGTGATTCAAACTTTTAATAGGGAAGGGGTTAAATCAGGGGTCCTCAAACTACGGCCCGCGGGCCACATGCGGCCCGCGGAGCGCATTTACCCGGCCCCCCGGGTGTTTTTGCCTTAGGACATATCTGTGTTCTGAAAGATGCTTTCGGAACACAAGGATGCCTCTGTGAAGTCCCTGCGGCCCACGTTTACTTTAAAAACGCGGGGACCGCCGGAAGCAGGCACACGCAGCGACGTCACTGACTTCGCATGCGTGCGCCCATGGCAACCGAGCGCGGAGCAGCGAAGAAGAAGAGTAGAAGCAAGGAAGCGCGCGCTGGTAGTAGGTAAGTGTTTACCAGCGTCGCGTCCCTTCGGTGTTCTGACCACCGATCCTCCGGTCCTGCTATGGCCGAAGCGGTGGTCGGAACACTGAAATGGGGCAGTACACAGGCATACAGCCTCCAGCCATACTTTATGGCTGGAAGCTGTATGCCTGTGGGGGAACATACTGCCAGCCTAATGTGGGGGAACATACTGCCAGCCTAATGTGGGGGACTATACTGCACCTAATGTGGGGGACTATTCTGCACCTAATGTGGGGGACTATATTGCACCTAATGTGGGGGAACTATACTGCACCTAATGTGGGGGACTATATTGCACCTAATGTGGGGGAACTATACTGCACCTAATGTGGGGAGCTATACTGCACCTAATGTGGGGAGCTATTCTG
This sequence comes from Hyla sarda, assembly GCF_029499605.1. NCBI lineage: Eukaryota > Metazoa > Chordata > Amphibia > Anura > Hylidae > Hyla > Hyla sarda. The sequence continues at coordinate 216,930,048 of NC_079194.1, forward strand.
CACCTAATGTGGGGGACTATATTGCACCTAATGTGGGGGACTATACTGCACCTAATGTGGAGGAACTATACTGCACCTAATGTGGGGGAACATACTGCCAACGTAATGTGGGGGACTATATTGCACCTAATGTGGGGGAACTATACTGCCAGCCTAATGTGGGGGACTATATTGCACCTAATGTGGGGGAACTATACTGCCAGCCTAATGTGGGGGACTATATTGCACCTAATGTGGGGGAACATACTGCAAGCCTAATGTGGGGGACTATATTGCACCTAATGTGGGGGGACTATACTGCCAACGTAATGTGGGGGACTATGTTGCACCTAATGTGGGGGAACATACTGCCAATGTAATGTGGGGGACTATATTGCACCTAATGTGGGGGACTATACTGCCAACGTAATGTGGGGGACTATATTGCACCTAATGTGGGAGAACTATACTGCACCTAATGTGGGGGACTATATTGCACCTAATGTGGGGGACTATATTGCACCTAATGTGGGGGAACTACAACCTAATGTGGGGGAACTATACTGCACCTAATGTGGGGGGGAACTACAACCTAATGTAGGGGAACTACTACCTAATGTGGGGGACTATACTGCCAACCTAATGTGGTGGAATTGTACTGCACCTAATGTGGGGGAATTGTACTGCACCTAATGTGGGGGAGCTGTATTGCCAACCCTAATGTGGAGGAACTGTACTGCACCTAATGTGGGGAACTGTACTGCACCTAATGTGGGGGAATTGTACTGCACCTAATGTGGGGGAATTGTACTGCACCTAATGTGGGGGAACTGTATTGCCAACCCTAATGTGGGGGAACTACAACCTAATGTGGGGGGATCTATACTGTCAACCTAATGTGGGGTAACTGTGCTGTGTACTTAAAGTGGTAGTCCACTAATAAGACATATAAGTGTGCATAGGAATTTATTCATGCTTTGTTATCTATAGTCCGGCCCTCCAATGGTCTGAGGGACCGTGAACTGGACCCCCATTTAAAAAGTTTGAGGACCCCTTGGTTAAATGATCTTTATTCACTTTTTTTTTTTCACTTTTTTTTTGCAGTGTTATAGCTCCCATAGGGACCTATAGCACTGCACACACTGATCTTTTACATTGATCACTGGTTTCTCATAGTAAAAAAAACTATAAAGGGTTAATTGATCGCGGTGCCGCGCGCTATTAGTCCTGGCACTTGCTAGAGGCCGGGCCCGACCCGCTATGACGCGGGGCCACGCCGTGGTCCCGCATTATAGATCGGGAGCGGACTCAGGGCGTACAAGTATGCCCTGGGTCCTTAACAGGTTAAATATTTATTCAGGAAGTTTAACAAGCAACATGACAATCAAACATAAAATACACAAAAATTGTATACAATCATACAATGCCCCAAACAACTAACATTCCTCCCTCCCCCCCCCCCCCCCCCCCCGTGCAAGAGAGAAAAAAAATGTGTATGTACATGTTTAAAAGTGGGTATACATGTTTGTGATGCAAATGTATGCCTATGCACTCTTTTTCTCTCTTCATTGAAGTTTTTGGATTATGCCCAAACAGTATTTACAAACACCAGATCACACTGATCAAAGTGTTACTTTATGCACTATAAAATGAAAAATTTCATCATTTGTTTTTACAAAAGACAAGTTTTCAGACGAGCAGAAAAATAATGCATGTATCCTACCCATTATTTTTATCAGTGTCTTCGTCATTTGACTGTTTGCTTGTTTAGGACACAAGCAATCGTGAATGTGCTCTCCTAAATGTTTATACCCTTGCTATCATTCTGGATATCTCACATCAACACTAGTACTGTTTTACAATCTATAGGCCAACAATTGGCACTTTTAATTTTTCCACACTTGTATACAGTACAATAAAAACTGTAGATCACATCTTATTCTTGTCATCTTTAATATGTCACAGCACAGAAAAAGCAAAGAGCGTGCATCTGTATTCATAAGTAACAATAGCTGTCCATGCATTAAAGAAAAGGTTAGTATGACTTGCACAAAGCTGTTTCTATTACAAAAGAATTGATTTGCAAATGCCTAAACCATTTCTGGCCCTACTGTATGTGACCTGAATATTAAAGATGTATTCTTGCAGAACATTTTTTTTATATATATATTTGGCTTGGGGTGCTGTAAAAATTAAAAAGAATCTTTACTCACCTGCCTGATCCTCACACAGCTGCCACTCTGCCAGCTCCAGGTCCCCACTGTTCTTGGCTGCTTCCTGGTTTCTGTGAAATGTTGTCCCAGGAGGAATTGCCTGCTCAACCAATCCTTGTTGAACTCACTGTCAGTGACTGCAGAGACTGAAATCACCTGAATCCGGCAACCTGGTAAGGCTGGGTTCACATATTTGTGGTGTTCACATATGTGCTGGGTTCACAATCATCCAGCATCTCAATTTTGATGCTGGATGGTTGGACACGCCGGAGGGCACCAGACAGGGGAACGCGCCAGATTCCATAAAACTGATCACAAGTTGTCATCAGTTGTGGCATGAGTTGCATCAAGATTTAGGCACAGTTCACTTATGCTGGATGCCGGACATTTGTGAACCCTGCCTAAATTTGTGAAAACGTGTGCTTGTTTAAAATCTTCAAAACAAGGAATCAATATTTACGTCCTCTGTGTGTTCGAGGCTGCGAATACTTCCTAACCCATGAGTACCAACTGCTATCTGCAGCATGGACTCACAGCTAATTATGGACATAAGTGACCATGCTTATGTCCACCATTTACTCTTTATATGCCACCATCAATGCCGATTGTGGCATCTAAATGTTAAAATGGCAGTTGCCTGTGGGTTTTGGGGGACTGATTGGAACCTCCACAGGGCAGTGTGGCAGTCCCGCTTAGTTAAAATGGCAACAGGAAGGCTTCTCCTTATCTCTGCTGCTAATGGTCACTCCTCTAACACAGCCTGCCTTAGGGTATATTCACAGGGTGGAATATCTGCCCTGATCATTTTGCAGACAGCTAGGACTGCTCAGAATTGTGCCATCTCCACATACAGCAATGCATTTATGAGCAGATTTTTCCAAAAGAATCAACACATCATTTATTTTGGTGGAGGCCGGAATCAGAATTTTCAAGCAGAATTTTTCTGCTGGATTCCAGTTGAAAATTCTGTTGTGTGAACATAGCGTTAGGCAAGCTGTAAAAGTAGGGCGGTAACAGTACTGAGCAGCGTTATGCTATTGCTCAACAATAAACAGTACAAGCAATTAATTGACTACTTATCATAGAAACTTATGGAGACTTAAGGGGGTACTCTGGAGGAAAGAAAATGGTGCCAAAAAGTTAAATGGATTATTAAATTACTTCTATATAATTCCATATAAAAATCTTAAGCCTTCCTGTACTTATTATCAGCTGCTGTTTGCTCCAGAGGTAGTTTTGTAGTTATTTCCAGTCTGACCACAGTGCTCTCTGCTGATAAATCTGTCCGTGTCAGGAACTTACTGAAGCAGAATTGATTTGCTATGGGGATTTTCTCCTGTGCCTTTGTGGTACCTACTAGTAACAGTCACCCAATCAAAGTATCTACCATTAATAACTCTATCACTTCATAAAACTTATGACATGTTGTAGACATGTCAAAAGATTTGATTGGTCGGGGTCTGAGTGTTGAAACCACGACCAATGGCTAGAACTAGCTAAGTGGGCTAAGAGTGTGCTAAGCAAGAAAACTTACAATGTAAATCTGTGGGATTGTCAGCTGAGAATTTTTCCCAGCTCGTTCTATCAATTGGTCGGGGCCTGAACACTAAGACAGGTACACTTAAGGGTACTTGTGTTCAATCCTTTAGTTATACTGATATTTGCAGCATCAAATCTGAAGCAGATTGTGTTAATGTTTCTTAACAGAAAAAATAGGTGCACCTATATTCCAGTTTTGTCAATGGACATATGTATCCAAAGGTTCTAGAGATCAGCTCAATCAGGTATCAGTTTTGTCGCATTCTCCATGTTATATAGAAAAGCTAATTCTTCATATGTAGGTTGTAAATAAGGAGATATTTTAGGATCTTCTACAACCTGTTAATGCAGCAGCTTTTTGTAAAGTCGCTGATTAGTGGACTTTCGGTGGAAAGGGCTTTGCTTGGTATACAAGTCAATTGTGGGGTTCAGAGCTTACAACCCCAGTAGTCATAAGTGAATAAAATCCTGACATTGGGACGTTTTACTCCTAAATGTGGGTCCTTCCTACATCCAAAAGTAATTTCAACCATGCAAAATCTCCAATGGAGCCAAAGTGATCTGACAGCTTAAATGACACATTTTGCATGACATTTTTATCTTTTTGGCATCTTAGTTTTTTATAATTGCTGTTAGGGATTAATGTAACTGTCAGCCCTTGTTACAAATATAAACATGTCCATTTCTTATAATTAAGGCTTAGAATATTACCAGATAATAAACATACAAGATCTGACTAGGCATCAACTTTTGACTTATCTGTCAACAACTCTTAAGCTAGCCATGAAAGCTTTCCTTCCCGACCCCACTGTACACTTGCATGTTCACCTTGGCCAATCTAGAATATACTCTGAGGGGACTATATATGTAGGATTCTATAGATAGTCTATGGAGCCTATCACCTGTAACAAAGAGATAGAAAGGGAAAAAAGGGCTTAGCTTTTCCACACTCATTCTAAGGATTGGGGTCTTAGAACCCAGACCCTGACCAGTCAAATGTTTTTACATGTCTCCATAGTAGCAGCTAGTACTGGTGTGTCACTTGCAAACACTTTTGAAAAAATGTGAAGTGGCAAGAATATAGCATTTAATTGATGCATTTTATATTAAAGTGCACCTGTTGTAAACAACATTTTTCATGTAAAGCAGATAATACCATTATATGTATATTTGTAATATTCATTGGTTAAACATTTTTATTTATGTTTTTTGTCCCTATAGCTATTGTCTGTGTATCTCGGTGAAAAATCCAAATGCAAAAAGTGTAGGGGGACAAGCAGGGCTCTGTACACTGAGGACAAACAGGGCTCTGTGTAGTGAGGACAAGCAGGGCTCTGTGCAATTAGGACAAGCAGGGCTCTGTGCGGTGAGGACAAGCAGGGCTCTGTACACTGAGGACACGCATGTCTCTGGCCCGGACTAATTCCCTCCCCTCCCCCCCGCCACTCCCCTTTCACTCTGACGTGTCCTCTCACCCTCAGGATAAATTCACCATTCATGTGATTCTTGTCATGCCTGATGAAGCTGCTGTTGCAGTGAAATGTGTTGCATGCTGGGAGAATAAACTACCCTTGCTTTTACCTATCCATGCTTCTTCTGTCTCCATATACCTCCTGCACACTGAGGACAAGCAGGGCTCTGTACACTGAGGACAAGTAGGGCTCTGTGCACTGAGGACAAGCAGGGCTCTGTGCACTGAGGACAAGCAAGGCTCTTTACACTGAGGACAAGCAAGGCTCTGTACACGGAGGACAAGCAGGGATCTGTACACTGAGGACAAGCAGGGTTCTGTGTAGTGAGGACAAGCAGGGCTTTGTGCAGTGAGGACAAACAGGGCCATGTGCACTGAGGACAAGCTTGGCTCTGTGCAGTGAGGACAAGCAGGGTTCTGTGCAGTGAGGACAAGCAGGGCTCTGTACACTGAGGACAAGCAAGGCTCTGTAAACTGAGGACAAGCAAGGTTCTGTGCAGTGTGGACAAGCAGGGCTCTGTGCAGTGAGGACAAGCAGGGCTCTGTGCAGTGAGGACAAGCAGGGCTCTGTGCAGTGAGGACAAGCAGGGCTCTGTGCACTGAGGACATGCGGGGATCTGTACACTGAGGGCAAACAGGGTTCTGTGCACTGGGGGAAGCATGGCTCTGTACACTGAGGACAAGCAGGGCTCTGTACACTGAGGACAGGCAAGGTTCTGTGCAGTGAGGACAAGCAGGGCTCTGTGCAGTGAGGACAAGCAGGGCTCTGTGCAGTGAGGACAAGCAGGGCTCTCTGCAGTGAGGACAAGCAGGGCTCTTTGCAATGAGGACAAGCAGGGCTCTGTGCAGTGAGGACAAGCAGGGCTCTGTACACTGAGGACAAGCAGGGCTCTGTACACTGAGGAAAAGCAAAGCAAGGTTCTGTGCAGTGAGGACAAGCAGGGCTCTGTGCAGTGAGGACAAGCAGGGCTCTGTACACCGAGGACAAGCAGGGCTCTGTACACTGAGGAAAAGCAAAGCAAGGTTCTGTGCAGTGAGGACAAGCAGAGCTCTGTGCAGTGAGGACAAACAGGGCTCTGTACACTGAGGACAAGCAGGGCTCTGTGCAGTGAGGACAAGAAGGGCTCTGTGCAGTGAGGACAAACAGGGCTCTGTACACTGAGGACAAGCAGGGCTCTGTGCAGTGAGGACAAGCAGGGCTCTGTGAAGTGAGGACAAGAAGGGCTCTGTGCAGTGAGGACAAGCAGGGTTCTGTGCACTGACGACAAGCAGGGCTCTGTGCTCTGAAGACAAAAACTGTCATGTGAGCAGACAACAGCCCTTTACCTTGTGACCCTCCTGCTTCTTAACCAACCAAGCAACAGTGCATTGTGGTGAGTGGTATTGTAATCCAACCCTCTTCTGCTCCTGCTGTAAAGCAGAATTTCCACTTGTTAGAGGAAGAGAATGATTGGTCTTTTTTTCCTCTGACAAGTAGAGAAGAAGCATAAACACTGTGAATGAACCATGTTAGCACAATGCCCAGTGTCAAACCAGAGCAGGGCAACACACATGTCCACGATTGCCCGATGGATGCACAGCAGGAAAATTAACAGGTGCCACCACTGCCAGCAATGCAAATTTTTTCAGCACAGAAAATTAAAATCTAAAAAGATTTTTTTTTTTTTTTTTTTTATAACGTTGTATATAATACTTTTTATGGACCAACTCCTTGCCTGTGTGAAGGAAACAGGTTATTCAAAAATCTATGCCTCCATAGAAGGTGACTGATTATAGAGCCTTGTACACGGACAGTAAACATAGAAACATAGAATCTGTCTGATAAAAATGATGCATGAGGTATTTTTCAATATACAATATCACATCCTGAATATATATACGCTACTGTATATTTAGAATCTGTGACATATTGCTATACTATTTCAGAACACACCATAAGGTTGGCCATATATTTACATGGAGTATCCAATCAGAAGAAGCATACACCCACTACTAAATGAATATTCAGACAACCCATCAGGGAAAAGAAATATACTTATAATAAACCTTGTATATTTATGGACACTCAGTGATAGTAGACACCTCCTCAATTAGGATAAACATGCCCTCATTTATTAAGGACAAACCTTCAATCATAGTCATCCTTAAGGACCAGGCCCATTTTGACCTTAAGGACCAGGCCAATTTCCTTTTTGCATTTTCTTTTTTTCCTTCCCGTCTTCTAAAAATCATTACTCTTTTATATTTTCATCCACAGACCAGTATGAGGGCTTGCCTTTTGCGCGACCAGTTGTCCTGCTTAATGACATCACTCAATTTACCATAAAATGTATGGCACAACCAAAAAAATACTAATTTTGTGTGGGGAAATTAAAAGACTGCAATTTAGCAAATTTTAGAAGGTTTCGTTTTCACGCTGTACAATTTACGGTAAAAATTATGTGTTTTTTATTTTGTTGGTCAATACGATAAAAATGATACCCATGATTACATACTTTTCTATTACTGTTGCACTTTAAATATCTCAAACTTTTTAACCAAATTAGTTATGAGGTATAAGGCCTCATTTTTTGTGCCATGATCTGCACTTTTTATTGATACCACATTTGTATATATATATATAAAATTTTTAATAATTTTTGAATAATTTTTTTTAATAAAATGTGACAAAAAAAGCAATAATTTGCACTCTTTTTTTTTTTTTTTACGTTCATGCCGTTCACCGTACAGGATTAACAACATTATATTTTAATAGTTTGGACATTTATGCACGCGGTGATACCAAATATGTGTATTAATTTTCTTTACACTTTATGGGGGTAAAATGGGAAAAAAGGACATTTTCAATTATTATTGTCGGAGGGGGTTTTTCAAATTTTTTTTACTATTTAAAAAAAAAAATTACTTTTGTTTTTACACTATAATAGTCTCCATAGGGGACTTTTTATAGCAATCCTTTGATTTCTAATACTGTTCAGTGCTATGCATAGGGCATAGCACTGATCAGTGTTATTGGCTATCTTCTTCTCTAGTCTGCTAGATCTCAGCCCAGAGCAGAAGACCCGTGGAAGGCGGCAGAGGCAGGTGAGGGGACCTCCGTGCGCTGTTCTGGATGATTGGATTGCCACGGCAGCACTGTGGGCGATCCGATCATCCATATTTATGACTGCACTGCCGCAGATGCCATGATCTGTATTGATCACAGCATCTGAGGGGTCAATGGCAGACATCCACACGATTTCGGATATTGGCCATTACCGGTGGGTCCCTGGCTGTGATCAGCAGTCGGGACCAGCCGCGCATGATCCGAGCATTGCTTCGATGCTCGAGGTCATGTACAGGATGTAAATATATGTCCTATATACCGCAGCACCAGGACGTAAATTTACGTCTTTGGTCGTTAAGGGGTTAAGAAAATAGAGCAAAGGGTCTCCGATACGGGGGGGTCTCCTATAGAGGGGTCTCCAATACAGGAGTCCAATACGAGAGCCTTCAGGATACGGACACATGGAAGAAGGAAGGGAATGATGGCTGGAAGAAGCTAACAGAGGTGGCCATCTTAACCCATTAACGACGCAGGACGTAAATGTACGTCCTGGTGATGTGGTACTTAACGCACCAGGACGTACATTTATGTCCTGAGCATAACCGCGGCATCATGCGAGGCAGGTCCCGGCTGTGGATCGCAGCCAGGGACCCGCCGGTAATGGCGGACAACCGCGATCCCGCGCCATTAATCCCTCAGATGCCGTGATCAATACAGATCATGGCATCTGCAGCATCGCGGTCACTTAACATGATGATCGGATCGCCTGCAGCACTGCCGCGGCGATCCGATCATCCTGCACGGCAGACGGAGGTCCCCTCACCTGCCTCCACTGTCTTCCGGGAGTCTTCTGCTCTGATCTGCCTTTCCGCAAACCAGAGCAGAAGATGACCGATAACCCTGATCAGTGCTATGTCCTATATATAGCACTGAACAGGATTAGCAATCAAATGGTTGCTATAAATAGTCCCCTATGGGGACTATAAGAGTGTAGGAATAAAAGTTAAAAAAAAATTAAAAAATTAAGTAAAAAAAATGTGAAAAACCCCCTCCCCCAATAAAAACGTAAATTGTCCCATTTTCCCTATTTTACCCCCAAAAAGTGTAAAAAAAAATTATTTTATATACATATTTGGTATCGCCGCGTGCATAAATATCCGTACTATTAAAATAAAATGTAAATGATTCCGTACGGTGAACGGCGTGAATGTAAAAAAAAAAGTCCAAAATAGCTTCTTTTTTATAACATTTTATTCCAAAAAAAATTAATAAAAAATGTAATAAAAGTTTTGTATAAGCAAATATGGTATTAATAAAAAGTACAGATCATGGCGCAAAAAATGAGCCCTCATACCACCGCTTATACGGAAAAATGAAAAAGTTATAGTCTTCAAAATAGGAGGATTTTAAACGTACTAATTTGGTTAAAAAGTTTGCGATTTTTTTTTAAGCGCAACAGTAATAGAAAAGTGTATAATCATGGGTATCATTTTAATTGTATTGACCCAGAGAATAAAAAAACACGTCATTATTACCATAAATTGTACGGCGTGAAAACAAAACCTTCCAAAATTTGCAAAATTGCGGTTTTCTTTTTAATTTCCCCACACAAATAGTATTTTTTCTGGTTGCGCCATACATGTTATGGTAAAGTGAGTGATGGCATTACAACGGACACCTGGTCGAGCAAAAAACAAGCCCTCATACTAGTCTGTGGATGAAAATATAAGAGTTATGATTTTTTGAAGGGGAGGAGGAAAAAACGAAAACGTAAAAATAAAATTGAGTCCTTAAGGCCAAAATGGGCTGAGTCCTTACGGGGTTAAAGGAAATTTCAAGATGGATCCACCAAGCTGGGTGAAATACCTAGTCCATATATTTGGAAGAAATCCCAGCTGGTGAGATGAGATTTAAGGACACAAGCCTATGTAACCCTCCTAGATTATTAATTTATGCTAAAAACTGCCATTAAATGAAGATTTATTGTTTATTGTACTGTCTGCCATAATGTCAAGAAGATTAAAATACAATTTTTATACAACCAAAGTGTCCACTCCCTCTTGGTCAGGCCGGAATATAATTCTGTACTTCGGCATTCTGTCGGCAGAGAAGAGCCATTTGGCCCGTCTAGTCTGCCCAATATACTGAATACTTAATTGGCGCTTGTCCCAACCTTATATAAAGGATAGCCTTATACCTATCTCTGTCTTATATGAAGAATAGCATTATACCTATCTCTATCTTATATGAAGGATAGCCTTATGCATATCCCATACATGCTTAAACTTCTTTACTGTATTTGTAGCGACCACTTCTGCAGGAAGGCTATTCCATGCATCCACTACTCTCTCGGTAAAGTAATATTCCTCATTTTACTAAATAAACCTTTGCCCATCTATTGTAAAACTATGTCCTCCTGTGGTAGTTTTTCTTCTTTTAAATATACTCTCATCCTTTATTCTGTTGGTTCCCTTTATCTTTTTTGAACTCTCTCCAAAATATCTACAGTATATCCTTCTGGAGATACGGCCTCCTGTACTGTGCACAGTACTCCAAGTGAGGTCTCACCAGTGTTCTGTACAGAGTCATGAGCACTTCTCTCTTTCTACAGCTTATTAGTGTTATTAGTGTTGAGCGGCATAGGCCATATTCGAATTTGCAAATATTCGCGAATATATGGACGAATATTCGTCATTTATTCACCAAATTCGCATATTGGTAATATTCTCGTTTTATTTTCGCATATGCGAAAATCCGCGTATGCGAAAATTAACATATACGAAAATTAGCATATACAAAAATCAGCATAAGTGAAAATTTGCATATGCGAATATGGGAAATATGGGATATGGGAAAATTCACACGCCAGTCTCACACAGTAGTATTAGAGCCTTCTTTACACCACACAAGCTGGAAGCAGAGAGGGATGATCACTGTGATGTGTACTGTGAAAAAAAAAAAAAAAGAATATTTGTAATTACGAATATATAGTGCTATATTCGCGAATATTCGTGAATTCGCGAATATGCGATATTCGCAAATAAAATTTGCATTGCAAATATTCGCGAGCAACACTACTGCTTATTAGTGTTGCTCGCGAATATTCGCAATTCGAATTTTATTCGCGAATATCGCATATTCGCGAATTCGCGAATATTCGCGAATATAGCGCTATATATTCGTAATTACGAATATTCGTTTTTTTTTTGTTTTTTTTTCACAGTACACATCACAGTGATCATCCCTCTCTGCTTCCAGCTTATGTGGTGTAAGAAGGCTCTAATACTACTGTGTGAGACTGGTGTGCGAATTTTCGCATATGCGAAAAGTTGAATATAATAATATTCGCATATGCGATTTTTAGCTTAAGTTGATTTTGTGTATGTAAATTTTCGCATATGTTAATTTTCGCACACGGAAATATTCGCATATGCGAAAATAAAACGAGAACATTACGAATATGCGAATATTCGCGAATATGACGAATATTCGTCCATATATTCGCGAATATTCGCGAATTCGAATATGGCCTATGCCGCTCAACACTACTGCTTATACCTCTCCCTGTACATCCAAGCATTCTGCTAGCATTTCCTGCTGCTCTATTACATTGTCTTCCTACCTTTAAGTCTTCTGAAATAATTACTCCTAAATCCCTTTCCTCAGATACTGAGGTCAGGACTGTGTCAAATAATCTATATTCTGCCCGAGGGTTTTTACGCCCCAGGTGCATTATCTTGCACTTATCCACATTTAATTTCTGTTGCCAGAGTTCTGACCATTCTTCTAGTTTACCTAAATTCTTTTCCATTTGGCGGATCCCTCCAGGAACATCAACCCTGTTACATATCTTTGTGTCATCAGCAAAAAGACCAATACCGAACCATCAAGACCTTTTGCGTTATCACTAATGAAGATATTAAACAATATTGGTCCCAGTACAGATCCCCACTGGTAACAAGACCTTGCTCTGAATATTCTCCATTGACTACAACTAGTGTTGAGCGGCATAGGCCATATTCGAATTCGCGAATATTCGCGAATATATGGACGAATATTCGTCATATTCGCGAATATTCGCATATTCTCATTTTATTTTCGCATATGCGAATGTTAGCGTATGCGAAAATTAACATATGCGAAAATTAACATATACAAAATTAACATCATAAGCGAAAATTCGCATATGTAAATTTTCGCATATGCGAAAATTCGCACACCGGTCTCATACAGTAGTATTAGAGCCTTCTTTACACCACACAAGCTGGAAGCAGAGAGGGATGATCACTGTGATGTGTTCTGTGAAAAAAAAATAATAATAAAAAAAAAAAAAAACGAATATTCGTAATTACGAATATATAGCGCTACATTCGCGAATATTCGCGAATTCGCGAATATGCGATATTCGCAAATAAAATTCGAATTGCGAATATTCGCGAGCAACACTAACTACAACCCTCTGTTGTCTGTCCCTCAGCCGCTGCCTAATCTATTCAACAGTTGAGAGTCAAAGCTCAATGTCTGGCATTGTTTTAGGGGGCAATTTCTAGAAAATACTTTAAACTGCTCACTGGGGACATTTGTCCTCTTGAGAAAGTTCCTTTCTATTCCAACCAGAGCAATTGTGAGACACAAAACCAAAACCTTTTTTCTGATACCATTCAAAGAGCCATAAGTTGAATTCCCTAATTCGCATGAAACAGTGGATGCATTCTTCTGTATATCATAACCAAGTGTGTGATAAGCTTCCTTCACCTGTGAAACCTCATTGCAAGCCATGTTTCATGTGAAAAAAAAACTCCTAATGACCCATGCTGTACCTAAGTTTGCATCTGGTTTTAAACCTTAAAGAATTTATTTGCTGTACATTCTTCGCATCAGAAGCGAGTGATTAGTAACCATTGGCATCCATGTGCAGTATGACTGTGATTGGCACGGGCTGCTGGGAAATGGCCAAGATCTAGAATAACTCTAATGGTGTCAGCCTTTCACTGTCAGGCACTGAAGCATTAGAATACATAGGCATTCCAATACATTATGTGCTAAAAGTGAAATATATAGATAACAGTCTGCTTTTTTAATGAGATACCAAAAAAATTATAGCAATCAGAATGAGGTAGACCAAAACGTATCTTGTATACCTAAAGTGGTACTCCAGTGGAAAACTATTTTTAATTTAATTTTTATTTTTTCAGATCAACTAGGGCCAGAAAGTTAAACAGATTTGTAAATTACTTATATTTAAAAATCGTAATCCTTCCAGTACTTATCAGCTGCTGTATTTTTTTATTTTTTATTTCCTTTCTATCTGACCACATTGCTCTCTGATGACACCTCTGTCCGTGTCAGGAATTGTCCAGAGCAGGATAGGTTTGCTATGGGAATTTTCTCCTCCTCTGGACAGTTCCTGACATGGACAGCAGTGTCAGCAGAGAGCAATGTGGTCAGACGGAAAATAAATAAATAAAGAACTTCCTATGGAGCATACAGCAGCTGATAAATACTGGAAGGATTAAGATTATTAAATAGATGATATTTACAAATCTGTTTAACTTTCTAGCACCAGTTGATTAAAAAAAAATGTTTTCCACTGGAGTAACCCTTTAACAACAAAACTTCAGTATAATATGTGTGCCTCCAGTCTTCCCTGGTATGATGCCACAAGATTAACACACCTGGATTTGGGAACAGTCATAATGGCACCTAAGGATAGTGTTTGCTTTATATGCTCATATTTAAATCCTTAAGCTCCTATAAGAGGCAGACAAATATTCTAAAGATTCTTACAGATATTCAGAAGACAAATTACATTTTCAGGTCATAGATTTAATCTCTAGGTGTGCGTCCAATGCCATCACATCACAGAGCTTTCTCTTGGGATGCCCAATCGCCTGTCACTTTTAGAGTGAATTTAAACATGTTAAACCTGTCCCCCATGTGAACTGAAAGCCTGACACTCATCCCGTAGCAGATGTGCGGTAGGAATCAGGCACGTCTGGCTGATGACAGAATTACATTATAATACAGGTGCTGAAAGATAGACTTTGCTGGGAGAATCAGGACTTGGAGCAGAAACTGATGATAAATTACAGTTATAATTCCTGTACAACTGATTGGTTTAATTTTGATATTATTAATATGGATGCAACAAATCAACAGTTTTTAATTTAGACAAATATTAGATTCTCAAGAGATTACATTCATACAAATGTATTTTGGCAGAAGATAAATCAGAGTGATGTAATTCTGCAAAATCTTTTAGCAATATTTGCATGTAAAATGTCCAATAAATGTTGCACCTTTTTATGATCTTTCAACAAAATAAACACTTCTATAGGTCTGAGCTGCAAATATCATTGGTTATTTCTGAAAAAAACAAGTATACATTTCTTTTATTGTAAATCTGTCACATCAGGCAGGGAAAGGTGCAGCTTTCTGCAAACCCCTGATCCAAATAGAAAGAATTAAGGAGATGGCCACTCACCCAATCTTCATGGTATCTTCTTTATTATTCAATGATGCTTACATCATAGCAGGGGGAGACAAACAGGGGGTACAGAAGAGCTGAAGCTACAGCAGCCGTTTCACACTAGTAGTGCTTTATTGGGCCTCTCCTCTCTTCTGCAAACCCAGTCCTTAAAATGGGTGACGTTCTCTCTTCTCAAGAACATCAGGAGCCAAATTTGGAAACAAAAGGGTTAACCAGAGAAACTGTTAGGGTCCAAGAACCAGGAAGAACATCTGGAGTCAAAAAAACAATACAAACAAAGTCAGACAGGCCATGGTCAGAACCAGGAGAAGCAACAAGGTACAAGAACAGCAGGCAAGAGAGTAGTCAGGTAAAAAAGTAATAGTCCAAGTGGCAGAACAAACAACTAGAACAACACTAGTGAGAAGGCTATGAGCTGCAATCACAATAAAGCTTACAGAACAGAGCAGAGTTAAAATGTCCTACCCTGAGAGGTGTGCACACAGAGCTCTACACTGATTTGCCCCAACATTCCCATAGCTGATATGACAGACAGTGCTTTCACTCAACTGCGCACAGCTCTCTGGCTTGAAGAGCTACTGTCCGAGCGACAAGTGATGCAGCTGCTGCTGAAACGGGAAAGAGCAGGCTGCACCAAAGAGACACCCTGAATAGTGATCCCTTTAGGATCCCCCTTTACAACACCTTTACATTTTGCCACACATTTTTCTCAAACATGTGACTATTGAATCTGCCAAGTTTAAACTGGAGACAAGGAGGGTGCTGGCTTTGAAAGAAAAAAGGCCTGTTTTGTTATTCCTGGAATACTCCTTTAAAGGGGTTATCCAGGAATAGAAAAACACAGGTAATTTCTTTCCAAAACTGCTTTATCTCTGTCTCTAGGTTGGGTGTGGTTTTACAACTTTGCACTCTCATTTTTACCTCCTCAATTTCTAAAAAGCATAACGCTTTCAGTTTTCCACCTACAGACCTATACGGGGCTTGTTTTATGCTCTACCAATTTTATCAGTAATTTCACCACAAAATCTATGGTGAAACAAAAAAAAATTATTTGTGGGACAAAATTGAAAAAAAAAACACCATTTTGTAATTTTTAGCAGCTTCTGTTTCTACGCAGTGCACTTTTCAGTAAAAATTACACATTATATTTATTCTGTAGGTACATACGGTTACAAGGATGCCCACTTTATGTAGGTTTTTATTTTATTTTACTAGTAAAATAAATGATAACTACTTGCACCAAAATTAGTATGTTCAAAATTGTCCTCTTCTGACTCCCATAACTTTTTTATTTTTCTGCATACGGAGCTATATGATGGCTCATTTTTTGCGCTGTGGTCTATTTTTATCCATACCCTTTTTGTTTAGATGGGAATTTTTGATTGTGTTTTATAAATTTATTTAGGGTATACAAAATGGCCAAAAAATCTAATTTTTTTTTTACATATATGCCATTGACCATGCAGTTTAATTAACATTGTATTTTATAGTTTGTACATTTACGCATGCAGCGATACCACATATGTTTATGTTTTTTTTTTGTTTGTTTTTTTATTCAAAGAAGAGTTTATTAAGCATACAGAATAGCAACACAATCATGTCAATCATTGATATATAACAACTTAAAATATGACAATTCAAAAGGCACATTCCCATATAGGGAGCTAGGTAGTCCATAAAGACTGGCAAAAACATAAACCAAAAAAAACTCAAGAGAGTTTAGGCTAAAAAAGGCTAGAGCGGGAGAAATCAGGTAGGGTAGGAACATCATAGGAACGAGGAGCCTGAGAAAGAGAGAGGAGGTGGGAGTTCACAGCACAGGAGGCTAAAGACCTAGGGGTAGGAGAGAGATCACAGAGGGGTAGGGGGGGAGAAGAGAGGCCTAATTGTAAAAAGCAGGGAGAGGCGACAAAATCCATCTAGAGGCGCAAGCGCCTAACATACTGGTCTGAGGAGCCATGGAGGTCAACAAAGCATTCCTCTATTCCCTGAATAAACAAGACTTCCCGGAGCCAGTCAGTGGTGGTAGGGGAAGAGGTAGACTTCCACCGTCTCGGTATAACTCTCCTAGCAAGGAGGCCCTTCCGCAGGGAATCAGGAGAACCAGACAGCATAGAGAGAAGGAGAGTTGGCGGGGTATCAGCCAACTGAGTGCCAGTAATATCAGCAATAAGGGCTCGGACAGAGGACCAAAAGCTAGCTAATAAGGGGCAAGTTAACCACACGTGTGTAAGCGTCCCTGTGTCTCGGTTACAGCTCCAGCAGATGTGGGAAACGGAAGGATAGTAATGATGGAGCAGGGCTGGAACCCTCTACCACCTGGAGATGGTGCTGGGGGTGTAGTTGAGTTCCATAATCCAACCCCGTTGGTAGGATAGTAATGTTTGGGAACCGCGACTACGAAGCATAGCATAGAGCAACGAGATTGTATGGGTCGGTTTTTCAGTAATTATGTTATGTTATGTTTTTTTATTTTTTAAATTTTTTTGAGGGAAAAGGGGGATGATTCAAACTTTTATTAGGGTTGGGGTTTATTCACATTTATGAACTTTTTTCACACAATTTTTTTAGTCTTCATAGGGGACTATAACATGCAATCTTCTGATTACTTACATTGTTCAATGCTATGCCATAGCATAGCATTGATTAGTGTTATCTGCGCTCAATTTCTCCAGGCTGCTGAGGCTGCCTGGAGCATCGCAGAAGAGATCAGACAGCGAGGAGGCAAGAAAGGGCTGATCAGGACACTAGGATTGGGATTCCTTCTTTTATTTTTATAAGACCTGTGAAAAAAGAAAGAGGCAATCTGATTGGTTGCCATGGGTATTCATAAATCTCCCCCAGAATGTTCAGCGGTTGAACATTATTTTGTGTCAGAGCTGTGTATTTGCTATGAAGTAAAAAAAAAACCAGGTGAGTATCCTCTAAGTGTGACGATTCCACAATATTTGGAAGGAGTTGGTTAAAGGGGTACTCCGCCCCTAGACACCTTATCCTCTATCCAAAGGATAAGGGACAAGATGTCTTATCGTGGGGAAGGGGGCCAGGCCACAGGTACCCCCGTGATCTCCCGTTGTTCTGAATATTTATTTTCAGGAAGCCGGCTTAAGGCTTCCGTGTTAGTGACGTCACCACAACCGTCACGCCCTTTCCAGCAGAAGTACACAGCCGTCATGCTTCCTCCCATGAATGTTGTCGCCCATCATCTGGTACAGAGCGGAGTACGCTCTGTGCACTGGATTACTGAGGTGCTGGCCACAGATTGCAGGGGCAAACCTGTGCAGAGGAAAAGCTGACCAATTGCCCAAAACATGTCTAAATTATAGGAACATGGGTATCATAATTGATGAACTTTTACATTTCCATGTAGATCATTGTACATCCTTAAATTTCCTAATAATGATTTCCAAATAATGATTATATATCTAATTCTTACTTGATATTGTCTATATCAATGTCTTTATCATTTGATTATTATAGGAATAATCTAGTTCTTTGAATCATATGTGATTAGTTTAATCTATGCCTTCACTAGTACCTGACACCTCCACGCAGCGAAGATGGATGCCCCTAAAGGGCACTGAGCCCATCATTCCAAGCTGCAGACACTACCTAATGGATCTGCTCGGGGTGACATTATTTATTTATTGGCTTGAAGTCATGACAGAGACACAAGTGAAATGTGGAAATATTTTGGCCCAGCTATATAAATATGACACCTAAAATCCTACCAGGATAATAGAAAGTTATCGCTTTTGAAGTGTGGATTTAGGAACACATATATACATCCTAGCAAAAGTCACATCATATGCATCAATGAATCTTAATACTTAAAGCCAAGCTTGGAGTACAGTATTGATGCTTCTTAGCTGTATCCTCTATTTTGGAGTACTGGGAAAAGGCTGATACCATATGAGTTTTCCTTCATTCTTTCCTCTTAGATTGTCTCTTTAACGTAGTTATAATGTATATGGCTGGAAATAAAAGTCCCAAATCCATCTATAGTGTTTTTCGCCTCTGTATAGACTAGAGTTCTGGTTTCTGTATGTTATAACAGATACTATGGCGGAATCAAATAGGGGCCATAATGACTCATAATAGGGTCAGTCAGAGGCGATTAGCACTTTCTGTATTGGAGTGAGAAGAAATCAACAACAGTAAGCCGGAAAAAGAGACAGAAGATAGAATACACACTATGAATATTGCTGAAACTACCCTTTTGACAGACCTGAACTAAAAATCTAATAATGGCCGTATATAGAGTCCTCTCCATGCCAGGTTATATAAGTAATGTGGGTCAATGTTATACGACCGCTTACACTATGCACAATAGCAATAGAGAATGTGGGGCTCAAGGTGACGGATATTTGCTAATGTGTTATTCATTGTATATAAAAATATCAACATACATATAATCATAAAATACACTGCGTCCTGCAACTCACAGGGCCCTTGTGTGTCATCAGGATCACTGAATATAAAAATTATAATAATATAAAATAGCAATATGATAAAAAAAAAATATGAAATGCAATACAATGAGACCACACACTTATGCGACCAGTTCATCCTAGGGATAGTATGCTCAATAAGTTCCGTCATTGTTCTCAGACACAGTAATGGCTTGAATGCATATATTAAATGATGATGTTCAGCCAGATGCAATGTACTCAGTTTTTCACGGATTTAACGCTCACCTTTCTGGGAGTGAAGCTAAGGAGGACTTCTGTGAGGATTCTTCTCCTATTGTAATGCCATAATTGCTGTAGTGTTGCTCGCGAATATTCGCAATTCGAATTTTATTCGCGAATATCGCATATTCGCGAATTCGCGAATATTCGCGAATATAGCGCTATATATTCGTAATTACGAATATTCGTTTATTTTTATTTATTTATTTTTTTTTTTTCACAGTACACATCACAGTCATCATCCCTCTCTGCTTGCAGCTTGTGTGGTGTAAAGAAGGCTCTAATACTACTGTGTGAGACCGGTGTGCGAATTTTCGCATATACGAAAATTTGCATATGCTAATTTTCGCATATGCAAATTTTCACTAAAGCAAATTTTTGTATATGCAAATTTTCGCATATGTTAATTTTCGCATGCGCGAATATTCGCATATGCGAAGAGAATATTACGAATATGCGAATATTCGCGAATATGACGAATATTCGTCCACATATTCGCGAATATTCGCGAATTCGAATATGGCCTATGCCGCTCAACACTAAATTGCTGGTGTCATATGCCGATTTAGTAAACAGATTGGAGTTTACCTTACCACGGCTGATGACCCCAGCGGTGTCCTCGTCCTTTGGCAGTGCGCGCTGTCAGGTAATGTGATTGACAGATCGGGTAATAGCGATGTCTTAGATGGATGTGGTCCACAGATGGAGTGTGGTCACAATATTTTGGGGTTAGTGGTGGTCACAAAACTTATTAGACAGCTGGACGTGTTTCAGGACCCCATAGGTCCTTTCCTCAGCAACTTAGCATAGATGTTTTTGGGGGCCAATTACTCAAACATATATATATGCTAGACCCCTCCTCTTTGTTAATGACATCACATCCAGTACAGGTTAACATATAAACAACATATATTTATGGGGAATAATGGTGAAAGTCTTGTACTTATATTGTTAGGGATTATTATTGACAAAGACTCTCTATAGAATTAAAAATATTGGTATGAGCACATAAAATATAAATCTACAGTATAGAGATAAAACAGTATGTATGAATAAAATTGGCTCTATGCATATGAAATCACATACATGCAAATAAAAATCCAATGAGATACATATTAATAAACAAAGGCATAATAATCTATATAAAAATATTTCAGAAAATATCAGAAAAAATATCACACCATAAAGAAACCTCATAATAAAAAGAATAAAAATATGAACAATGGCTAACCTCTTAGCTAGGTATGAGTAGAACGTGGGGAGATTGCCCAATATTCCGAAGAGCCCTTTATTCTGCCCTCTCCCCACCTTTTACTCATATCTAGCTAAGAGGTTAGCTATTGTTCATATATTTATTCTTTTAATTGTGAGGTTTCTTTAGGGTGTGATATTTTTTCTGATATTTTCTGAAATATTTTTATATTTTATTATTTTAAATATTATTATGTTTAACTCATCCAATGTATCTCATTGGATTTTTATTTGCATGTATGTGATTTCATATGCATGCAGCAAATTTTATTCATATATAGACTGTTTTATCTCTATACTGCAGATTTATATTTTGTGTGCTCATACCCATATTTTTAATTCTATAGAGAATCTTTGTCAATAATAATCCCTAACAATATAAGTACAAAACTTTCACCATTATTCTGTGGTAACGGTGGTGGGGTGTGGGGTGCAGGGCAGATGTTGTTGCCGTAGGGGGCAGATGGTATTAAACCCTTGTGTTTGTGACGCCAGGGCGTGGTGTAGCCTTAACCACCCGAAGGTAAACCGCTGGATCCTGGGCTAGGCACTGGGGCATTGAAGACACTGACGCCAAGTTACAGACAATGGTAGCTTTACTGAGGGTAGACAGTTGTTACAGTCTATGCAGTACAGCTAGGGCCCAAGGAGGTGACCAGTGAAACAGAGACCACGCAGGTTTGCTGGGACTTGTAGTGGACAGGAGAATGTAGTGCAGGCCACGCTGGATAGACAAAAGACTTGACTTGCCTGACAGGACTGTGACTTTAGCTTACTTTGCTCTTGACTTGTGGCTGCTGGACTTGACTTAAGGCCTCCAATGTTCTGGACACACACACACTAAGACGACTTTACTGCACTGGACCTCAGGAACAAGAGAGAGAAGTTAGCTCCACCCAGGATTTTTATGTCTGGATAGGGTGTGGCCGTCACTGTGTACGATTCAGTCTCCCAGATAGAGTCCAATTATTGGTTCTTGGAAACTTCCGCAGCCACACTTTAGCTCCCAATTGAAGTGGTTTGGCAGAAGCGTGACAGTTATAATCCTCCTGTTGTCTCTGCTGGGCCTTGTCCATCTTCTTGCTGAAAATTTCTTTGGCCTCTTGGATTCTTCTCTGGTGGTCAAAGATCCACTCCAGGGAGGCTTGCGGAGAGTTGTTGAACAGGGCTTGGAGACCAAATGTTCGGTCTTTAGGCAGCTGTCCATGGCGCCCCTTCATCAAGTAGAAAGGGGTGTACCCCATTGAACAGTGGACTGTGTTATTATAAATATCCAATAGTTCAGGCAGAAGTTGGGGGCACTCTTCTTGTCTTGACACAGAAGCTGCTCGCAAAATGTGGATAAAGACTTGATTGATGTGTTCACAGAGCCTGTTCCCCTGGGGGAGGTAAGCAGTAGTCCAGAGTTTCTTGCAGGCATGGAATTGACACAGTTCTTGGAAGAGTTAGGCCTCAAAGCAATTCCACGGTCCGTTAGGGCAGACTCCAGACACCCAAGGGTTTGCACCCAATTGGAGTAGAACATCTTGGCTGTGAGGTCTTTAACGGGTACAACTGTCTTGGCTGTGAGGTCTTTAATGGGTACAACGACAACTCATTTGGAGTAGTGATCCTCCATGGTGAGAGCATAAGTGTACCCGGACCAGGAAGGAGATAACTTGACATGGTCCAGCGTGACCAACTAGTTCACCATTTCTCAATGTTGCTCCGCATTCCAAACCAGTAGAATCTGCTCCCGACAGTAGCTTCTGTCTTGTGGACTACAAAGTGTCCTGACTGATCATGGTATGCATTGAGGACCATCGCCGCTTCTCTTCGGGGAACCAGAGTCTGATTAAGTCGATCACCAGAGACCGGATCCAAAGAATTTCGGCACAACAGTCCCTTGTGCACAAACAGTCGCTTCCTCTGTTGCCACAGACGTTTCAGATCATAATCACACTGGGTCCGGCATAGATGGGTTGGTACCTTTGTCGCCAGCAGGTAGTCCAACAGATCCCCCATGACTCGACTTTTGACTTGAAGAGTCTTCCAGGTGTATAGGTCTTCTTGAACCTTTTCGGACCTGGGCTCGCCGTCCCTGAGGGCGGTCACATTTTGATTCATGAACCGTTGATAAAATGGGGGCATTTCCACATCTTCCCACACATCATCAACAGGCGGTTCTTCGCCGGGGGTCATCCGAGACAGTACATCGGCATTGACATTCAACTTGCCGCTTCTGTACTTGATGGTGAAATTATAATTGGATAATTTTGAAGCCAAACGTTGTTTGATGGCACCCAAATTGGCAGTATTCAGGTGGGCCAACAGGTTATTATCTGTGTAGACAGTAAATGGAGTGACACCCAAGTAGTCTTTTCAGTCACGTCCCATACCAAACAAGAAGTTCCAATATGAATGAGCTCTAGTTTGCATCATTCTTTTTCTCTTCTCTTCCTCGCAGGTTATGACTGGCATAGGCAACTACCCGCTCCTGTCCTTCCTGGACTTGGGACAGGATGCTTCCCAGACCTTCGAAACTGGCATCGATATATAACCGGAATGGCTGACTGTAGTCTGGATACGCCAGGATGGGTTGTTCTGTCAGCAGACATTTAAGAGCTTGGAACGCTGTCTCATGCTCTTCGACCCATTCGACAGGTAGTCTTCCAGTGTAGTTCTTCTCTGTACCCCGTAAGAGAGCTGTGAGGGGCTCTGCAAACTGAGGAAGTGGGGAATAAAGCAATGATAGTAGCCGACAAATCCCAGGAAGCTCCTGACATCTTTCGTCTATGTAGTTAGGCAGCCAGGTATGCAGGTAGTTAGATAGCCAGGTATGTAGGTAAGTAGTTATGCATCCAGGTATAAAGTTAGGTAGCCAGGTAGTTAGTCAAGTAGGTAGCCAGCCACCCCCTTAACCCAGTGGAGGATCCAGAGCCTAGTCTTGGGAGGGGCACTATCAGGGTATTTTGTGTTAGTAGACAGAAAATAAGGTGTTGCTTACAGAAGTTACAGGTGGGTAATGCCCCCAGGTAGGTAGTGTCCCCAGAAGTTAGTGGCCCCTAGTAGATTAGGCCCCCCAGGTAGGTAGTCTTGCCCCCTGTAGGTAAATCTGTCTTTGTAGGCAGTGTGTAGCCCTCCTATAAGTTTGGTAGTTTGTCCCCATATTAGCGAGGCATTAAAATAGGAGATAGTCCCACACATTAGCTAGGCAGCAGAAGTCCACCACAATTGGTAGGCGGCAGAGTTCCCCCACATTAGGTGTAGGCAGCAAAATGTCCTCCCATTTGCTGTAGGCAGTAGAGTTCCCCCACATTCAGTAGGCAGCAGAGTTCCCCCAAATTAGGTGTAAGCAGCAGAGTCCCCCCACATTAGGTGTAGGCAGCAGGGTTCCCCCACATTAGGTGTAGGCAGCAGAGTTATCCCACATTAGGCGTAGGCAGCAGAGTTCCCCAACAGTAGCTGTAGGCAACAGAGTCCCCCCCCCATTAGGTGTAGGCAGCAGAGTTCCCCCACATTAGGTGTAGGCAGCAGAGTTCCCCACAGTAGGTATAGGCAGCAGAGTTCCCCCACAGTAGGTATAGAAATCAGAGTTCCCCCACAGTAGGTATAGAAATCAGAGTTCCCCCCACAATAGGTATTGGCAGCAGCATCACCCTTGTAGTGTAGCCTGAAACTGAAAGCATTTTGCCATGTCATACGGACATGTCAAAAGTTAACCTCAGTTGCAATCTCGGTGCTGGCCCCCACCGATTGTGGTGCACTTAACTCTCCTGTTTGCTGCTTAACCACTTAATGACCATGGACGTAAATGTACGTCCTAGTTTGGCGGTACTTCACGCACCAGGACATACATTTACGTCCTGTGTATGACCACGAGCATCGGAGCGGTGCTCGCGTCATACACGGCAGGTTCCGGCAGGGACCCGCCGGTAATGGCTGACATCCGCGATCGAGCGGATGTCCGCTATTAACCCCTCAGATAACGTACAGATAACGGCATTTGCGGCAATGCACATGATAAAATAGATGATCGGATCGCCCGTAGCGCTGGCGAAGCGATCTAATTATCTGTAATGGCAGACAGAGGTCCCCTCACCTAAGCCAGAGCAGGAGATAGCTGATAATACTGATCAGTGCTATATCCCATGCATAGCACTGAACAGTATTAACAATCAAATTATTGCTATAGATTGTGCCCTATGGGGACATAAAAAGTGTTAAAAAAAAAGTTGAAAAGTGTAAAAATAAAGAGTAAAAAAAGTGAAAAATCCCCCCCCCCCCCAATAAAAATGAAAATTTGCAAAGCTATGACTTTGCAGGGATCAGGGTAGTTATAGCACTGCAAAAAAAAAGTGAAAAAAAAGTTAACAAAGGTCATTTAACCCCTTCCCTAATAAAAGTTTGAATCACCCCCCTTTTCCCATAAAAAAACAAAAACAAAAAAACGGTGGAAATAAAAATAAATTATGTGGAATGGCCCCGTGCGGAAATGTCCGAACTATAAAAATATATTGTTAATTAAACCGCACGGTCAATGGCGTACGCGCAAAAAAATTCCAAAGTCCAAAATAGCGTATTTTTGGTGACTTTTTATATCATGAAAAAATGAATAAAAAGCGATCAAAAAGTCCCATCAATACAAAAATGGTACCAATAAAAACTTCAGAACATGGTGCAAAAAATGAGTTCTCAAACCGACCCGTACGCAGAAAAATAAAAAGTTATAGGGGTTACAATATGAGAATTTTTTACATATAAATTTTCCTGCATGTAGTTAGAATTTTTTTCTGAAGTAAGACAATATCCATCCTATATAAGTAGGGCATCCTTTTAACCGTATGGACATTTTCTTCTTCAATTTTGTCGCACAATGAATTTGTTTTCCGTTTCGCCATGGATTTTTGGGTAAAGTGACTAATGTCACTGCAAAGTAGAATTGGTGGCGCAAAAAATAATCCATCATATGGAATTTTATGTGCAAAATTGAAAGCGTTATGATTTTTAGAAGGTGATGAGGAAAAAATGAAAATGCAAAAACGGAAAAACTTAAGGGGTTTTAAATAAGGCTTAAATAATGTCCTATATGTGTCATATTGATTTATTTATTTATTTGTTTTTGTATAACCTTTGTAGTTATATACTCATTTTGTTTATTACTCATAACCAATAAATCTGCATAAGTTAATAATATTTGTGTGTTATTTCATGATATTGCAAAACATGCCGACATATTACATAAATATTCTGGGTAAATGGTCAGGCCCAGAGATATGAATTGCATTATAGATATTTATGCAGTTCATACGATCCCATATATTAAATTCCTGGTGACTGTAGTTCATGATGTCACAATGACGTAATGACTGCCCGCCATAGCGGTATAGACACAACATTCATATGGGGGTCATCCTGTGGGGGGGGGGCGAACTAATCCTATATTCAGGGAGTTGCCCATAGGGATTATTTACATATGAATAGTGGTCTCACTGTGCATAATCTCCCCCCACAATTTTAAGGAGGTTCACACATGGGTCACCATCGTGTGTGATCAATAATACTGACAGATTTTGGTAGGTCCTACCGAGATCAGATAATACTGACATTATTTGGTAGGTCCCACCGTAGATCAGATCAATAGTACTGACAGCAAGCAGTTGCGCCAGCTCGGCAATGTCGCTGTTAGTTTTCAGTAAAGTGGTGGCCGCTATCTTTGTTCTCTCAGCGAGGGTCTATCCGCCATATTTTCCTCTCCAATCACATGAGGCACAACTGGTGTGTGGAGTCCTGCGGCTGGCTTTATAGCAGGCTTCCCCAAAATTGCCAACTGGAAATGTATCATCTGTGCAACAGTCCCCTGTACAACAAGTGACGGTCCTTTGAGTTCCACTTAGGCTTTGGCACAGCAATTTGGTTCCCTGGCCCAGAGGTGGGGCGTTTAGATTGGCTGGAATTCTTTGCACGCTTCGTGCTCTCAGCTTAACCCCTCCTGAGAGAGACTGGATTTCGTGGCGCAGCATGAATTTGTTGTGCTGCTTGCACATGCTAACTGACTTGAGTTACACAGTCTATTACACAGTCTCTGATTACAATCTTCACACACTGTATGGCCATGAATAAAGTTCTCCCCCTCTATTTTGTTAGCGCAGGTCGGAATAAGCAAAGTCCTGTACAATATTCTGGCGCATAATATGTTGCGCGCTCCATGCGGCTTCTAGGACAAATTTCAGACTGAGGGATTTGTAGGCACACACCCAAATCCTGTTCATGGATGCAAAAACTATATGGTAGCCACGGGGTGTTAGGAGGAATACATTATCACTTTGTAATGCCAGGGCACTGTTATCCTATACACAGTCTGAGGTTCGACACAGACGTCAGGTTACGGGTAACTGTCTTTACTGAGCTGGGTGCAGATGGTATTACACGGACAGTTGGTTTTGGGTGAGAGGGTGCAGCTTAAACCCTGTTGCCTTACTCTGACTTGTGGTGCTTTAACCAAACGGATTAATACTGGCTTGTAAGATGGGTAGATGTATCCTGGTAGGTAGAGTTCTGTCAAGGTATTGTAGCCTTCTCCATCCTTGAAGAATGACCAGATAATAATAGAATTAATCAGAAAAAATATATTACTTTTCAATATGTATGAACATAATTCATATAACAGTAAGTCTCTGGTGGGCCCAACACCTTGTGCTGAAAAGCTGCCCGAAGCAGTCCAAAGCCACAGGACAGCTACTGGTGCTGGGACACCACATGTACATATCATTTTTTGTCTCTATCACCTATAGTTCACTAAAAAAAAAAAAAAAAAGCATACTACTGTATAGCTGCTCACTGATTTTTTTTTATTTGACTCAAAGGGAGGGGGCATTTCCCTCTCTTGCCTGCACTGTGATTACTCCTCCCTCACTCTGCTTACTCACTGCACTGCGGAGCGAGCCTGGCAGTCCTGCTCTGTAACCCTTTTCTCTCTGGTTTAATGCTGTACATGTTACACAGAGAAGAGGACTGATTATTGGAGATTGCCTGTAGTCTACCAAAGACAATATGGAGAGTGTTTAACTTAGATCTTTCTAAAGTAGTGCAAAGATTTAGTGCTAAAAGCATACATTTTCTTTCTGATCTATATGTCCCTATATCATTTATGTGTATCATCCTTTGGCAGTCCTGTAACGCTGGGACTTGTAGGCTTGGAATACTTAGAGGTACAGTGCTTGGATAACTCCTTTTAACAGTAGTGTTGCCTTCAACTGTGTGCCTACAGCTTTTGCAAAACTACAACTCTCAGCATGCCCAGACATCCTTTGACTGTCCAGGGATGCTTGGAGTTGTAGTTTTGCAACAGCTGGAGGCACATTTTTGGCAAAACTCTATTTTACAGCAGTGTTGCTGCAGGCTGTGTTCCTCCTGCAGCCTTGTCCATCAGCCATCTCGTGTCCATGACCCTTGGACACGCTCATGCTGCTGAGGGACTCATCAGTGTCCCAGGAGGTATGGGGACCCCTAGTGGTGGGATTTTCAAAGGCAGTATTGTAAAAAAAAAAGTATATTAGAAAAACTTCTGTTTTGCCAAGATGTACAACATATAAAAAATTATTATATTTGACAGTGCCCATTTATTCCAACTCATTGCAAGAGACAGGCTTCATAGACTTACAATTACTCCTGGCTATATCTAGCAGTTGGTGGAGGTCTTAGCACTGAGACCCTGACTGATCACATTTTTTACATGCCTGTGTGAAACTTCAAAAGTTTTTTTTCTAAGTGACAGTAACACTTTAAGTACATCATCGGGCATACTCTGTCCAGTTAAATGTTAATACCTAAAATAATTCATAAGTGGTGGCTGGTATCCATGTCTTTTAATGAAGTTAAAGGTCTAGACCTGAATACCTCAGTGCTTCTGGCAGGAAGGAAAAAATAATTAAAAAGGGAGATTAACTGCAAACCGCTGTGTCGTCTACAAGCCAAAACTTCACCTGAACACAAATATCAAGCCGCCATGGAGCAGCAAGTCAGGTTATTTATTAATCTACAGAGGGAAGCGTGCATATGGATATGTTACGGGGAATCTAGGGCTTTTATTTGTCATGGTTTAGAGGTGGGAGAGAGAGAAGCACATATCTACAGCAAGAGGCTTAGATGAGGTGTTTTGTTCAGCCAAAGTAAGAAAGTATAATCACATGGGTTTGTGCTACTAGGGATTAAAAATGTCTGCTTTGTTGTTCAGACAAATCCCTTGGTCTGTGCTAACATTCCGCTCGTGTATGAAATACATGAACATAGTAACAAGGAGGTTGTATGGAAATTGTTAACAATGAAGGCCACGGCAGGGGATTTGACAGAAACCTTCACATGCTAAGGAGCTCAAGAAAAGACTGAAGGATATTGTTAAGAATAATTCATTAATAATTAATGGCGCGGGAGCAAGTATTGTATTGTTTATTGTATTGTTAATGTCGCCTTCAATTAAGAAAACAATTATTCCCTTTTCACATATATCACTGATAGCAAAGCTATGATGAAAGGTGACATAACTTACAGTAACTGAAAAAAGTGCAGTTGTCTAAGCTGTATACAAAATATGAAGTGTTTCCATTGGTACTGTCTACACGAGTCTGTATAGAGGTTTTTTTTTTCAACAGCTATTTTAGTTTATAGGCTGCACCATGGACAGCCATCGATAAAAGCATATGTGGTAACCCTTGGGGGGTGTATAGTAGTGGGGGTGTTGTTTCGGTAGATGAGGGGTTAAGGTTAACCCTATAGTTCGTGACGCCAGGCTGAGGGCTAGTATGCTGAGGTAATTCTCCGGCCTATCGCCGCCCTTCCCAGTAACGATAGGTGCATGCATAAAATGACTGAAGGTCCACAAGGTAGTTGAACTTGAACTTGGATAACTTTACTTAAATGCTTGCGGTACATCCAATGAACAGTAACAGTCTCAGGAATACAGTCTCTATATAGTTCAATGACTGACAGTTGTTGCGGACCTTGACTTCTGATATAGTCTGAGAGTTCAGGGTAATTTGCGAAGATCCGTCCGGATTTAGGGGATAGATAAGGTCCGGTGATCTTGCAGAGTGCTTAGGGATTGATACACTCATGATTCTGAACAGATCAGCCGTTGCCGCAAGGCTCGGGCCTAACTCACTGTGGTAAATAGCTGCGCAGATCCTGCTCGTTTGACAGCCCGGAAACAAGAGAAAGAGTAATGGCCACCGCTCCCTTATATGGGCAGGGGCAGGGCCGCTTTTTACTGATCCAAGCAACTGTCACTCACCGTCACAGGGAGTGATGGGTGAAATACATCACAGGGACCTCCAAAGGTCCTTAAGCCTAAAAACCATAGCGTTTACCTGATCACGTGACCTGCAGGTCCTGCTACACTCCGTACAGGTAATTAACCATTTATATACATTTGTACAATCATATTTATATAAATTCTAAATAACTGCTAGATAAGTAATACCTAGATGAGAGGTGACAAGGGGTGGACTAGATACGAAGAAACCCTGACATCCTAGGGACTCTGGCTATGGGGACTTCTATACAGGTACTGTATAGGATGCGGTACCGGGACACCACACATACATAAAGTAACATTACAGGTTACCTACATGTTTAGTCAGAGCAGGAGTTCAGCATAGTGGTGAGGAACCAAATGGCAATGTCCTATAAGCATCTGCACAATGCAGTAACAAATGAACTAAAAGACACCCTATCATAAGTTATAAAGGTAACAAATACAATATCTATATTAGCTGCACCTCTGTGATGGAATAAGACAAAGCACTTCCAGTTTTAACTTCAGGGTTGTTGTGGCCTTCAACAGGACTTCTAAGATCTGATATTATAATGGTACTGTAATTTATTTATTTTGCCAAACAGCTGTCCCGATCTTCTCCTTTTCACTGCACCAATGGTATTACTCTGGGGCTAACGGCCCTGCAGATGATGGAGCTGGTTAGTCTATCGGACCAATCAGGCTGAGCTCCAGCTTCCCACGCTACCTGATGGTGACCAGATTTAGGTAAGCAGCTGCTGGTCACAGTTACCTGTAACTGAGACTCCTTTAAAGCTTTAAAGGGGTTCACAGCCCCTAGACATCTTATCCCCTATCCAACGGATAGGGGATAAGATGTCTGATCGCGGGAATCCCATTGCTGGGGATCCCCGTGATCTCCCTGCTGCACCCGGCGTTCGTTTAGAGCATCGGGTGCAGCTCCGGAGGCTCATGATGTCACGGCCACCCCCCTCAATGCAAATTTATGGGAGGGGCATGACGGCCACCATGCCGTGATGTCACAAGCGGTTCGTGGTCATGACATCACGACCCCGCATCGCCAGTTATCCAGCACGGAGCGAAGTTCGCTCTGTGCTCCAGATGTCTGGGGTGCCGCAGCCGAAATCTCAGGGGTCCCCTGTGCCGGGACCCCCGCAATCAGACATCTTATGCCCTATCCTTTGGGATTCTCCCAATCCTCTTCTGGATCATCCAAATGCTCTAAACTTCAGATGGGCCCTTATAGGCTTAAGCAGGAGACTCGTCTGGCACTGCATGATTTCAGTCCCTGGCAGCATAGTGTGTTACTGATGGTAGCCTTTGTTACTTTGGTCCCAGCTATCTGCAGGTAATTCACTAGATCCCCCCGTGTGGTACTTGGATTTTTGCTCACCGTTCTTGTGATCATTTTGACACCACGGGGCGAGATCTTGCGTGGAGCCCATGATCGAGAGAGATTATCAGTGGTCTTATATGTCTTCCATTTTCTAATAATTGCTCCCACAGTTGATTCCTTCACACCAAACTGCTTGCCTATTGCAGATTCAGTCTTCCCAGCCTGGTGCAGGTCTACAATTTTGTTTCTGGTGTCCTTCGACAGCTCTTTGGTCTTGGCAATAGTGGAGTTTGGAGTGTGACTGTTTGAGGTTGTGGACAGGTGTCTTTTATACTGATAACAAGTTCAAATAGGTGCCATTAATACTGGTAATGAGTGGAGGACAGAGGAGACTCTTAAAGAAGAAGTTACAGGTACAGAAATCTTGCTTGTTTGTAGGTGACCAAATACTTATTTTCCACCACAGTTTGCAAATAAATTCTTAAAAAATCAGACAATGGGATTTTATGGATTTTTTTTCTCATTATGTCTCTCATAGTTGAGGTATACATATGATGAAAATTACAGGTCTCTCTTCTCTTTAAGTGGGAGAACTTGCACAATTGGTGGCTGACTAAATACTTTTTTGCCCCACTGGGTATATGTATGTGTATATATATATATATATATATATATATATATATATATATATTTTTTTTTATTATTTATTTATTTACTGATCACTACTAACTAACTACACGTATCATACCAGTACTATTTTAAATATTTTTTTCCCAAACTTTGAATTTTCTGTTACATAACACATTACATGCTTTATAACCCTTCAAAGCGATTTAATGTTCACCAAATGTAGTACCAAGTCACGAGCCCCTGAAAGGATTTCCCCGCTGTGTCCTTATTTAGCAATGAACATTGTCACGGCTCCTGTTCATACGTGAGCATATATTTTTGTGTTTCTGATTAACAGCATGCTTATTAAGTGTATTATGAGGAGAGATGACATTATGCTAATTTATCTCTATTAAGCGGCACTATGGATGCAGGTAATACTAATAATGGCTTCATCTTTTCAATCACACAGTAAGAGGGAAGGAAACTGACTACAGGGTTCATAAAAACAATGACAAGCAAAAAGCATGTAGGCTGTGCTGTAAGTACCATGTGTCAAGTGAGATTGTTACAGATTAAACCAAGAAAATGAGCATTCGGCACTTTATAAATCATTTAAAGATGCAAATGTGCATTGTAGAAAGCAGCCTTTCTGCTCTAGTGAAACTTTAACTGGTTTTAGTAATTGTACATACACGACTGTAGATGGGGGTTCCCAGTGTGTTCCCCTAAGTGTTTATTCTTAGCAGCCCAAAGTCTTCTTGTTTATGCTAAATTATCTACAACTAAAACCTCATTTTATGCAAAAGCTATCCTCTTCTGGGTGAAAAGGAGGAACCTGTAAGGCTATGTTCACACAGTGGAAAATTTGCTAAATGTCTGCCAGGAAAACAAAGCCGCTCAGAAATGCGCAGTTTCCATAGACGGCAATACATTTCCGAGTGTATTTAAAGGGGTTCTCCACTGCCCTTTCTTCCAGATTTCCGCTCGCAGCGTCCGGAAGTTTATTACTCCGGATGCTGTGTGCGGGCTTCCGTGTTCGAGGCCGCCGCCTCGTGACGTTACGCCCGCCCCCTCAACAAAAGTCTATGGGAAGGGGGCGTGGCCGCTGTCACGCTCCCTTCCCATAGACTTTCATTGAGGGGGCGGGCGTAACGTCACGAGGGGGTGGGCATGACATCACGAGGGGGTGGGCATGACATCACGAGGGGGCATCCTCAAACACGGAAGCCCGCACACAGCGTCCGGAGTAATAAACTTCCTGACGCTGCGAGCGGAGCTCCGGAAGACAGGGCAGTGGAGAACCCATTTAACTAAAAGAATGTAAATGTTCATTCTTTCAGCAAACACTGGAATTGGAATTTCTGCAGTAGAAACATCTGCTACGGAAACTCTGCGATGTGCACTGTGCAGCAGAATCCCATTAATTTACAGAATTTCTGTGTATTCAAAACACAGATTCTGCTAAAATGACTATTAACTTCAAAGGGGCTCTGAATGGAATTCCGCAAAATTAATGACATGTCTTTCATTTTTGCAGGAATCCGAAAAGCATAATTTCTACAGTGGAGTGAATGGGACAGCAGAATTCCAATGCACATAATGTGCAGTAAATTTAGTGGAATTTCCCGCCATGTGAACATAGCCTTAAGGATATATCCACACTGAGGAAATCACGAGGAATAATTTTGGTCAGGAAATTGTTGACTTCTGTCAGTCTACCCATCCTGAAATCCTGGATTTCACGCGAATTCCGCTCAAATTCGGCGTAAATTCCGCTTGAATTAAAGATGAATTCTAAACAGATTTTGTCAGGGGGAAAAAAATCCCATTAACTTCAATGGGCTTTTACTCAAGGTTCTGAGTATTAAAGAATAACACATTCTATCACGTTAAAGAATTAACACGTTCTATCTTCAGGCGGAACAGAATTCAGTGTTGGAATTTCGCTCGCAAAAAAGGAAGCAGAAAGCAAGCGGAAGCAGCAAGCGGAATTACTCAAAAAAATTCCTCTTGAATTCCTCAGTCTGAACATTCCCTTAGAACTGTAAGTTACTCATATACCAAGATATAAACTTTTTCACTAGTGATGTCGCGAACATAAAATTTTCGGTTCGCGAACGCGAACTTCTGCAACAGTTCGCGAACCGACGAACCGCCATTGACTTCAATGGGCAGGCGAATTTTAAAACCCACAGGGACTCTTTCTGGCCACAATAGTGATTTAAAAGTTGTTTCAAGGGGACTAACACCTGGACTGTGGCGTGCCGGAGTGGGATCCATGGCAAAACTCCCATGGAAATCCATAAAGGGCATAATCCCCTATTATTCCTAAATGGTTTGGAATAATGTGCTTTAGCCCCCTTTAGGCATCACATACCGTATTTATCGGCATATAACACGCACTTTTTAGGCAAAAATTTTTAGCCTAAAGTCTACCTGCATGTTATACGCCGATAAGCCGCTGCAGTTCAATGATTTAAAGCAGGCGCTTTAAATCAATGAACTGCAGTGGCTTTGCAGGTGCAGAGACAGCCAGCGCTGCCGGCTTCTCTGCCCCTGTCTGCCCTGGGGTCTAGAGCCCTGCTGCCGGCCCTTCTCTCACCCTGGCTATCGGCGCCACTGGCCGTTCTCTCCCCCTGACTATCGGTGCTGGCGCCCCATTGCCGGCGCCGATAGCCATGGGGAGAGAAGCGGCGCCGGCAATGGGGCAGCGGCACCGACAGACAGGGGAGAGAAGGGGCAGCGGCACCCATTGCCAGCGCCGCTGCCCTGTTGCCTCCCCCCATCCCCGGTTGCATAATTACCTGTTGCCGGGGTCGGGTCCGCGCTGCTTCAGGCCTCCGGTGTGCGTCCCCTGCGTCGTTGCAATGCGCTGCATGGCGCGGCGTAATGACCTCATTGCGCCGTGCCGTGCAGCGTATAGCAACGACGCAGGGGACGTACACCGGAGGCCTGAAGCAGCGCGGACCCGACCCCGGCAACAGGTAATTATGCAACCGGGGATGGGGGGAGGCAACGGGGCAGCGGTGCCGGCAATGGGTGCCGCTGCCCCTTCTCTCCCCCTGTCTGTCGGCGCCGCTGCCCCATTGCCGGCGCCGCTTTTCTCCCCCTGGCTATCGGCGCCGGCAATGGGGTGCCGGCACCGATAGTCAGGGGGAGAGAACGGGCAGCGGTGCCGATAGCCAGCGGGAGAGAAGCTGCGGCAGCAGGGCTCGAGACCCCAGGAAAGGCAGGGGGAGAGAAGCGGGCAGCGACAGCCTCTCTCCCCCTGCCTTTCCTGGGGGTGTATCGGGGTATACGCGTGCACACACACGCACCCTCATTTTACCATGGATATTTGGGTAAAAAACTTTTTTTACCCAAATATCCTTGGTAAAATGAGGGTGCGTGGTATACCCTGATAAATACGGTAGTTAGATTCCCCTCTTTAGACAGCACATAGATTCCCCCATATTAGGCAGCACATAGTTAGATCCCCCATGTTAGGCAGCACATAGTGGGATTTGAACCCAAGGCCCCAGCGCTGCAAGACAGCAGTGCTAACCTCTGAGCCACCATGCTACCCTTAGCATACAGCTAATATCCACGGTTGCTAAAATGGACAGAGATGTCAGCAGAGAGTACCAGAAAAATTAGGCATGTACACATGCCTGAAAAATTTGGCATTGTTGTAGCCGCTTCTGTAGCAGCGGCCAGAAAAATTGCAGCACCATAACAAGTGCAGCAGCAGAGGCCAGAAAAACTAGGCATGTACACATGGATGAAAAATTTGGTATTGTTGCAGCCGCTTCTGTAGCAGCGGCCAGAAGGTCAAGCCGGCACACCCAGTAGTCAAGGGGTTCATCGCTCCTCAGAGTGTCGATATCTGCGGTTAAGGCCAGGTAGTCTGCTACCTGTGGGTCAAGTCGTTCTCTGATGGTGGACCCCGAAGGGCTGTGGCGATGCGTAGGACTTAAAAAGCTCTGCATGTCCTCCATCAACAGCATGTCTGTACAGCATCCTGTCCTTGCCGGCGTGTTCGTGGGAGGAGGAGGATTACTTTCACCTCTTCCCCTGTTAGATCCCTGTTGTGCTGTGACATGACCCTTATACGCTGTGTACAGCATACTTCTTAATTTATTTTGGACCTGCTGAATCCTTTCCTCCTTGCTGTAATGCGGTAACATGTCAGGCACTTCATGTTTATACCGGGGGTCTAGTAGCGTGGACACCCAGTACAGGTCATTCTCCTTCATCCTTTTTATACGAGGGTCCCTCAACAGGCACAACAGCATGAAAGACCCCATTTGCACAAGGACGGATGCTGAGCTACTCCTGTCCCATTCGTCGTCCTCAGTAATGTCAGGGAAGGTATAATCTTCTTCCCCCCAGCCACGTACAACACCACGGGAACCAGATAGGTGACAAGGAGTACCCTGGGATGCCTGCTGTGGTTGATCTTCCTCCTCCTCTTCAAAGCCACATTCCTCCTCTGACTCCTCTTCATCACAATCCTCTTCCAGCATTGCTGCAGGTCCAGCAAGCGATGCTGATAAGGCTGTTTCTGGTGGTGATGGTGTCCACAACTCTTCCTCTTCACGCTCATCTACTGCCTGATCCAGCACTCTTCGCAGGGCATGCTCCAGGAAGAAAACAAACGGTATGATGTTGCTGATGGTGCCTTCGGTGCAACTGACTAGGTTTGTCACCTCCTCAAAAGGACGCATGAGCCTACAGGCATTGCGCATGAGCCTCCAGTAACGTGGCAAAAAAATCCCCAGCTCCGCAGATGATGTCCTAGCACCCCGGTCATACAAATATTCATTGACGGCTTTTTCTTGTTGGAGCAGGTGGTCGAACATTAGGAGTGTTGAATTTCAATGTGTCGGGCTGTCGCAAATCAAGCACCTCACTGGCATGTTGTTTCGCCGCTGGATATCTGACAAGTGCGCCATGGCTGTGTAGGAATGCCTGAAATGACCACACACCTTCCTGGACTGCTTCAGGACATCCTGTAAGCCTGGGTACTTGAGCACAAAGCGTTGTTCAATCAGATTACACACATGTGCCATGCACGGCACATGTGTCAACTTGCCCAACCTCAATGCCGCCAACAAATTTGTTCCATTGTCACAAACCACTTTGCCGATCTCCAGTTGTTGCGGAGTCAGCCACTGGTTCAACTGTCCGACAGGAGCGCTGGTGCG
Organism: Hyla sarda; assembly: GCF_029499605.1. Taxonomy (NCBI): domain Eukaryota; kingdom Metazoa; phylum Chordata; class Amphibia; order Anura; family Hylidae; genus Hyla; species Hyla sarda. Next base: position 216,967,133 of record NC_079194.1, read on the forward strand.
GTGTGACTCTCCGCTTTGAGGCAAGTCAACCCCAAGATGGCGTGACACTGCCATATCCGGGATGTGGAATAGCACCTGGGGAGCTGGGGGGGTGCCGGTGATGTGGAGCAAGACGCAGCAGTGGAAGAGGACTCGGCCGAGGATGTTATGGAAGAGGATGGAGTAGGAGGAGTAGAGGAGGTGGCAGCAGGCCTGCCTGCAAGTCGCGGCGGTGTCACCAACTCCTCTGCAGAGCCACTCATTCCATGCTTGGCCGCCGTCACCAGGTTTACCCAATGCGCAGTGTAGGTGATATACCTGACCATGCTTTGCAGACCAGGTATCAGTGGTCAGATGGACCCTTGCCCCTACACTGTGTGCCAGACATGCCATAATTTCCTTTTGCACGATGGAGTAAAGGTTGGGAATTGCCTTTTGTGCAAAAAAATTTGGGCCGGGTACCTTCCACTGCGGTGTCCCAATGGCTACAAATTTTTTAAAGGCCTCAGACTCCACCAGCTAGTATGGTAAAAGCTGGCGGGCTAGTAGTTCCGACAAGCCAGCTGTCAGACTAGGGGGTGACTTTGAGACATTGTCTTCTTGCGCTCAAACATCTCCTTGACAGACACCTGACTGTGGGCAGATGAGCAGGAACTGCTCAAGGCGAGAGACGGAAAGGCGGATGGTTGAGAGGGGGCAAGGAGGGCAGCAGTGGTTGATCTGGCTGAAGATACTGGACCAGGAGGAGGATGACGGCTTTGACTTTGTGTGCTGCTTGTACTGTCGTGTAGATCCCATAGGCGTTTGTGATGTTACATCATGTGCCTTCGCAAAGCAGTTGTGCCTAGGTGGGTGTTGGACTTCCCATGACTCAGTTTCTTCTGGCACAGGTTGCAAATGGCCTCGCTGTTGTCAGAGGCAGACACACACAAAAAATGCCACACTGCTGAGCTCTGCGATGACGGCATTCTGGTGGTGGCAACAGCATGCGTTGATTGGCGTCCCGTCTGGCTGACCCCGGGTGCCGATGCATGCTGTCTGACTGTGCCACTAGCTCCTTGCGACGACCTCCCCCTGCTTCCAACTCATCTCCTCCTCCTCTCTGTCTCCCCATCTGAACTTTCCCCCTGTTCTTCTTCTCTTCTAGCGGGCACCCACGGGGCATCCACGGACACATCGTCATCATCAACACCTTCACAGCTATCTGACACCTCAAGAAAGGAAACAGCAGCGGGTACAACATCATCATCACACCGTACGTCCATGTGTGTAATGCTGCCTGACTGAGACATATCCCTGTTAACTACATCCTCTGGAAATAATGGTTGCGCATCACTCATGTCTTCAAACTGATGTGTAAATAACTCATCTGACGGATCAAGTGAAGCTGCTGTGGTGCTAGTGTTGGTGGTGGCGACAGGCGAGCAAGTGGTAGCATGAGAGGTGCCTGAAGCTAAGCTAGAGGAGGAGAAGGACGGTGCGTCAAGGTTCTGAGCGGAAGCTGTAGTAGATTGGGTGTCTTGTGATAGCCAGTCAACTAAGTCCTCAGAACTTTGGGGGTTCAGGGTACGTGGCCTCTGAACACTGGCCATTCTATGGCCAAAGGGAATCCCAGCACCACGACGGCCCTTGCGGGGTGGTCAATTTTGGTTAAATTTGCACAAGTGTCACACCAAATGTGATTTGCGATAGGGTGACACAATTTGCCCTGCAGGCAAAAAAAATGGCAACTGTGACGTGAACTCACAGTGACAACTGATTTTATTTAACAGCCAAAAAAGTTTTTTTATTTTATTTGCATAACTGTCACACCTAATGTGATTTGCACTAGGGTGACACAATTTGCCCTGCAGGCAAAAAAAAACTGGCAATTGTGACGTGAACTGACAATGACGACTGATTTTATTTAACAGCCAAAAAAGGTATTTTTTTTAAATTTGCACAACTGTCACACCTAATGTGATTTGCACTAGTGTGACAATGAGCAAAAAAGCTTGCCAGCAGAGTTCCCCTTTTAACCCCTTAAGGACACTTTCATTTTTTCCTCCTTACCTTTTAAAAATCATAACCCTTTCAATTTTCCACCTAAAAATCCATATTATGGCTTATTTTTTGCATCACTAATTCAACTTTGCAGTGACATTAGTCATTTTACCCAAAAATTCACAGCGAAACGGGAAAAAAATCATTGTGTGACAAAATCGAAGAAAAAACGCAATTTTGTTACTTTTGGGGGCTTCCGTTTCTACGCAGTGAATATTTCGGTAACAATGACACCTTATCATTATTCTGTAGGTCCATACGGTTAAAATGATACCCTACTTATATAGGTTTGATTTTGTACTTCTGGATAAAATCATAACTACATGCAGGAAAATTTATACGTTTAAAAATGTCATATTCTGACCCCTATAACTTTTTTATTTTTCCACGTACAGGGCGGTATGAGGACTAAATTTTTGCGCCGTGATCTGAAGTTGTTATCGGTATGATTTTTGTTTTGATCGGACTTTTTGATCACTTTGTATTCATTTTTTAATGGTATAAAAAGTGACAAAAAATACGCTTTTTTGTACTTTGGAAATTTTTTTGCGCGTACGTCATTGACCGTGCGGTTTAATTTATGATATATTTTTTATAGTTCGGACATTTACGCACGCGGTGATACCACATATGTTTTTTTTTATTTACACTGTTTTATTTATTTTTTTATGGGAAAAGGGGGGTGAATCAAACTTTTATTAGGGAAGGAGTTAAATGACCTTTATTTACACTTTTTTTAAACTTTTTTTTTGCAGTGTTTTAGGTCCCATAGGGACCTATGACACTGCACACACTGATGTCTCATGCTGATCACTGGCGTGTATTAACACGCCTGTGATCATTGTTATCGGCGCTTGACTGCTCCTGCCTGGATCTCAGGCACGGAGCAGTCATTCGTCGAACGGACACCGAGGAGGCAGGTAAGGGCCCTCCCGGTGTCCTGTAAGCTGTTTGGGATGCCGCGATTTCACCGCAGCGGTCCCGAACAGCCCGACTGACTAGCCAGGATACTTTCACTTTCACTTTAGAAGCGGCGGTCAGCTTTGACCGCCGCTTCTAAAGGGTTAATACCGCACATTGCCACGATCGGCGATGTGTGGTATTAGCCGAGGGTCCCAGCCATTGATGAGCGCCGGGACCAACGCGATGTGATGCGGGGTCGCAGTGCGACCCCGCTTCATATCGCGGGAGCCGGCGCAGGACGTAAATATACGCCCTGCGTCGTTAAAGGGTTAAGCAGTGGTCCCCAACCAGGGTGCCTCCAGCTGTTGCAAAACACACGGACTGATATTTTTCAGCCCTTTGAATACTGTAGTAAGTTAGTTGCTTTAAAGAATAAAAGCTTGCCAGCGGAGATCCCCTTTTATGCAGTGGTCCCCAACCAGGGTGCCTCCAGCTGTTGCAAAACACACGGACTGATATATTTCAGCCCTTTGAATACTGCAGTAGTTAGTTGCTTGTAGGAACTTAAGTTTTATACTGGAGTACCCCTTTTAACCAGCGATTCCCTCCCAAGCAGGGTGCCTCCAGCTGTTGCAAGACACACGGACTGATATATTTCAGCCCTTTGAATACTGCAGTAGTTAGTTGCTTGAAGGTACTTAAGTTTGATTCTGGAGTATCCCTTTTAACCAGCGGTTCCCTCCCAACCAGGACTGATATCTTTCAGCCCTAAAAAGGGCTTTTTTGGGTGCTGTCCTTAAAGCAGATGTTACACTAGTGCTTTATAAGTAAACTGGACCCTGAATACACCACCTAGCAGCAACCTAGCTATCGCTTTCCCTATACAGCAGGAGCTGCTTCTCTGACCCTCCACTTCCTAAGCCTGCAGCATGCAGAATGAGGCTAAAATGGTGTCTGTGCAAGAGGTAGGAGGGTCTGGAAGGGAGGGACTGCTGCTGATTGGCTGTAATGTGTCTGCTGACTCTGACTCACAGGGTCAAAGTTTACTGAAATTTTAAAGTATAGGGGGCGGATCGAACTTCACATGTGTTCGCCCGGCGATGCAAACGTGAACATGCTACATTCGCCGGGAACTGTTCGCCAGCGAACAATTTGCGACATCTCTATTTTTCACTTCACTTTCACTCCTGTTTACAACCAGGAAGGTGAATAATGGGAGCAAAGCGGAGTGAAGAGGCACCCGTTAGCGCAGTGTCAGTATGACAGGGGCGTTAGAGACCCCTTCACCCAGTTTTGGGTTAGTGAGCATAAGGGAGTTTTTGAGGTAGCTGGCTCTTTAAAGGGGGGGGGGGGGGGGTGTACATGGATGACATGAGGGGCATAGTGGTCAGGAGGAGTTGAAAGGGAGGAGCCTGAAGTAATAGCTAGTGCCGGAGTTGAAGAGAGCTCACTCCGGCGGGAGAAAACAACTAGAGAGTTTCCCCTGTATCGGCTGTGCTTACCTGCCTATAGGATGGATGTGGAGGCTCTGTTGCACCAGCTTCGGGCTGTTGCAGAGGATCAGAGCGGTGAATGGCTGCAGGAGCAGGGGCGTGCAGTGCTGGGAGAGGGGCAGCCGGCGGATCCTGAGACTATGGGCCAGCACCGGACCTGCGCTTCTGGAGAGCATGGTGATGCGGCCGGGTGGTCGGAGGCCTGTTTTGCCCCAGGATGGTTTGGGATCCTAGGTTGACACTGAGGAGGAGTCTCTGGTGCAGGAGTGGCCTTCCCCTGCGGCCCATTGGGCTTCTGGCGGTCCAAGATCCTTGGCTGATGGCGTGGCGCAGCCGGTGGCGGGCCATTCTTCTTCTTCTACACAGAGGTCTGAGGCTGGGGGTTACTATGTTACTATGTATTTACACTGGGGAGGGCCAGTAACAATGGTCCTCGCCCACCCTGGTAAGGTCAGGCTGTTGCTGTTTGGTTGATATCTGGCTGAAAATGAAAAGACGGGGAACCAAACAGCAACAGTCTGACATTACCAGGGTGGGCGAGGACCATTGTTACTGGCCCTCCCCAGCCTAAAGAATGCCAGCCTCTTACCGCCTAGGCCCAAAAGCACCATATTTGGTGCTCTGGGCCTGTTGGTATCAGCTCTTCCCGGTACCTCTGTGGCGGTGGGTACCGGGGTAATAATTGGGGGTTAGTGCAAGCTGATTTTGGGGCTAACGCTAAGCCCCGGCTTAGTAATTGACTCAGTCTATAAGACAGCTTCCACTACTAAGCCTGTACAGTAATAAAAAAACACACACACACACAAGTTAAAACATTTTTATTAGGAAAAACACTCCCCCACAGCCCTCGTTAACCATTTGATTTAAACCAAAAAAAAATGCAGGTCATCCTCGTAGTCCACCGAATCCGATGTAGTCCTCCGCATTCACGTATCTGAAAAGAGAAGAAAAAGACAAAAAAAAATGCGTTAGTACTGTGGTAGTCTTGGGTGAAGGATGCAATGGGGTGTTGCGAGTGGTACTGATGTAGGGTGCTGGTATTAACCCTTTGTTGTCATGACGCCAGGGTGCGGGTTCCTCAATGCAATAGTCCTACCGCCACCCGTCCCACAGACGATAGGGAGGAATAAAGGAATGTCCACAGAAGAAGTTGAAGTAAACCAGGAATAACTTTACTGCATATTTTATGCAACTGGAGATAACAGACAGTCTTTTGTAGGAGGACCGTGGTACAGGCTTCCTCACAGGTTTGCTGGGACTTTTGAGTTGAATGAGCTCGGATTTTGCTAGCGACTGTGCTACTGAATTTAGGGGTAATTTGGGTTCAGTAGTTACACAGGACTTGTAGGTTTTGAGCTGGATTAACTCAGGTTTTGTGGCTGCTGAAGAACAGGCTTCAGGCCTAGCTTGAATTGATGAAGAGATATAGATTGATGTTACTGCTTTTGAGTTCAGCAGGAAGAGAGCATGGAAAGAGAGAGATTTAGTGGCAGCAGCTCTTATATACTGAGGGGGCAGGTACAAAGCTTATTGGTTCTGCAAACCTGTCAGTCCTGACCTAAGGAACTATGGGTATGTCACATGACCCAAAGGTCCTTGAACCATAGCATAACAAATTATTTAAAGACACATGACCTCTAAGGTCCTATACAGAGATTTACTATAATTAAATATATAAATATATACAACAATACACATTAATAGGAGGCGACTAGGGGTTAGCCCTCCAGGAGAGCCCTACTAGCGTGGAGGGACTCTGGCTGAGGGGACTCTAGACAGAGGGACAGGACCAAGTCCTGTAATGGGACACCACAGTACATTTTTGGGGGTTCTTCCCCTGGAGAGCCTAACTTACCACCTCCGTTCCAGCCCTGTCATCTTCCTGTGTTGCTCCATGTCTAGTGACGGAGCAGAAATGGAGGTGGGTAAGTGGCCTTCTGATCACAGTATACAGCCATCTATATAACATAGATGGCTGTATACCCCTAATGAACTAACTAGCACAGCTCAGGGCGCACTCACCTCTGCTACATTAACATAGCAGAGCGCAATGGCCTCTGCTACATTAACGTAGCAAAGCACAATTGCCTCTGCTACTTTAACCTGACTACTAACCTGACTACTCTGCTACTTTAACCTGACTGCGACTGACTAGGTTTGTCACCTCCTCAAAAGGACGCATGAGCCTACAGGCATTGAGCATGAGCGTCCAGTAACGTGGCAAAAAAATTCCAAGCTCCGCAGATGATGTCCTAGCACCCCGGTCATACAAATATTCGTTAACGGCTTTTTCTTGTTGGAGCAGGTGGTCGAACATTAGGAGTGTTGAATTCCAACGTGTTGGACTGTCGCAAATCAAGCGTCTCACTGGCATGATGGGCTGAGATGTCAGCAGAGAGTACCAGAAAAATTAGGCATGTACACATGGCTGAAAAATTTGGTATTGTTGCAGCGGCTGCTGTAGCAGCTGCCAGAAAAATTTCTGTTTGTTTCCCACCCAGAAAGTGCCCTAAAACATTATGGCTTGAACCATAGTTGGGTGGGGGATAATTCATGCAAGTCATCCTTGGTCGCCACCTTACCCAGACGTGATTGGTCGGATTCTTCAAAAAAGAGTTGCCGCCGATGCCTCTTGGAATTCTCCAAAGAGGAAATACATGTCTCATCCCTGATTGGTCGCCGCCCGGACCTGCCCACCAGCGATTGGTCAAATTCTTCAAAAAAGATTTGCCCCGATGCCTCTAGGAATCCCCCAAAGAGGAATTATACATCTTTAACCTGATTGGTCGCCGCCCGGACCTGCCCAGCAGCGATTGGTTGAAAGATTTGAAAGATATCCTGCCGTCACCAGCGACAAAGACTTGCAACCTGAACTCATACGTCCCCTCTCTGATTGGCTCACTCAACATCCCGAACAGCCAATCAGAGTTAAGCCTACCATCCCCATGCCCATGTTTGGATAACATCCCCTCACCGACTTTTTCCTATGACAGCGTAACTGTACTAGGCCATGTACGGCACGTTCCTGATTGGTCACCCCATACCATCCAGCAGCGAGCGACCAATCACCTTCAAGAGGCCCGTCTTCATTCAAAATCCACCGCGGCACCGCGGTGATATACCTGCCCTGACCATGCTTTGCAGACCAGGTATCAGTGGTCAGATTGACCCTTGCCCCAACACTGTGTGCCAGACATGCCATTACTTCCTGTTGCACAATCGAGTACCGGTTGGGGATTGCCTTTTGTGCAAAGAAATTTTGGCCGGGTACCTTCCACTGCGGTGTCCCAATAGCTAAAAAAAAAAATTCGCTATTTTTTTTTATATATATTTTTATTTTGTTCATTTAAAATAAAAAAAATGTACTACATTTTTTAAAAGCTGGCAGGCTATGAGTTCAGACAAGCCAGCTGTCAGACGCCGGCCTAGGGGGTGACCTTGTGACATTGGCATCTTACGCTCAAACATGTCCTTGACAGACATAGACATAGAGTAGACGCTGTAGGCCTGACACACACGCTTGCAGACAACTAACTGCTATTCAGTCTATTACAGTCAAAAAAAATTTGTTAAATTTACACACCACAAACTGTCACACCACATATGATTTGCACTATTATTATTATTATTATTCACAGCCAAAAAAAGGATTTTTTTTTTCAAATTTACACTGCGGTCACACCACATATGATTTGCACTAGTGTGACAATGAGCCCAGCAAGCCCAAAAACTCCCAAGTGGGAAGTGAACTGACTGATTTTATTTCACAGCCAAAAAAGGTATTTATTTTTTCAAATTTACACAACGGTCACCCCAACAATGATTTGCACTAGTGTGACAATGAGCCCAGCATGCCCAAAAACTCCCAAGTGTTAAGTGAACTGATTGATTTTATTTCACAGCCAAAAAAAGGATTTTGTTTTTTCAAATTTACACTACGGTCACACCACATATGATTTGCACTAGTGTGACAATGAGCCCAGCAGGCCCAAAAACTCCCAAGTGTTAAGTGAACTGACTGATTTTATTTCACAGCCAAAAAAAAGGATTTTTTTTTTCAAATTTACACTACGGTCACACCACATATGATTTGCACTAGTGTGAAAATGAGCCCAGCAGGCCCAAAAACTCCCAAGTGTGAAGTGAACTGACTGATTTTATTTCACAGCCAAAAAAAGGATTTTCTTTTTCAAATTTACACTACGGTCACCCCAAAAATGATTTGCACTAGTGTGACAATGAGCCCAGCAGGCCCAAAAACTCCCAAGTGTGAAGTGAACGGACTGATTTTATTTCACAGCCAAAAAAGGTTGTTTTTTTTTCAAATTTACACTACGGTTACCCCAAAAATGATTTGCACTAGTGTGACAATGAGCTCAGCAGGCCCAAAAACTCCCAAGTGTGAAGTGAACTGACTGATTTTATTTCACAGCCAAAAAAAGGATTTTTTTTTTCAAAATTACACTACGGTCACACCACATATGATTTGCACTAGTGTGACAATGAGCCCAGCAGGCCCAAAAACTCCCAAGTGGGAAGTGAACTGACTGATTTTATTTCACAGTCAAAAAAGTTTTAGTTTTTTTTTCAAATTTACACTATGGTTGGTCACTCCAAAGATGATTTGCACTAGTGTGACAATGAGCCCTAAGGGCCAAAAGACTCCCAAGTGTGAAGTGAAGTGACTGATTTTATTTCACAGCCAAAAAAGGTTGTTTTTTTTTTCAAATTTACACTATGGTCGGTCACCCCAAAGATGATTTGCACTAGTGTGACAATTAGCCCAGCAGGCCCAAAAACTCTCAACTGTGACGTGCACTGACTGGTTTTATTTCACAGCCAAAAAAGGTATTTTTTTATTTTATTTGCACAAGTATCACACCAAATGTGATTTGCACTAGGGTGACACAATTAGCCCTGCTGGCAAAAAAAACTCACAACTGTGACATGAACTGACTGGTTTTATTTCACAGGCAAAAAAGGTATTTTAATTTTTTTTTTTATTTGCACAAGTGTCACACCAAATGTGATTTGCACTAGGGTGCCACAATTAGCCCTGCAGGCAAAAAGAAACTCACAAATGTGACGTGAACTGACTGGCTTTATTTCACAGCCAAAAAAGGTATTTTTTTTCTGAACAACTATCACAGCAAATGTGATTTGCACTAGGGTAACACAATTAGCCCTGCTGGCAAAAAAAACTCACAACTGTGACGTGAACTGACTGGTTTTATTTCACAGCCCAAAAAATTTTTTTTTGAACAACTTTAACACCAAATGTGATTTGCACTAGTGTGACAATGAGCAAAAAAGGTTGCCAGCAGAGTTCCCCTTTTAAGCAGAGGTCCCCAACCAAGGTGCCTCCAGCAGTTGCAAGACACACGGACTGAACTTATAGCCCTTTTAATACTGTAGTTAGTTGCTTCGAGGAAATTAAGTTTTACACCGGAATACCCCTTTTAACCAGCGGTTCCCTCCCAACCAGGGTCCCTACAGCTGTTGTAAGACACATGGACTGAACTTATAGCCCTTTTAATACTGTAGTTAGTTTCTTGAAGGAAATTAAGTTTTACACTGGAGTACCCCTTTTAACCAGCGGTTCCCTCCCAACCAGGGTGCCTCCAGCTGTTGCAAGACACACGGACTGATATTTGAGCCCTAAAAAGGGCTTTTTTGGGTGCTGTCCTTAAAGCAGATGTTACACTAGTGCTTTAGGAGTAAAGTGGACCCTGAATACACCACCTAGCAGCAACCTAGCTATCGCTTTCCCTATTACAGCAGGAGCAGCTTCTCTGTCCCTTCACTTCCTAAGCCTGCAGCATGCCGGATGAAGGTAAAATGGCGTCCGTGCAGGAGGTAGGAGGGTCTGGAAGGGAGGGACTGCTGCTGATTGGCTGTAATATGTCTGCTGACTCTGACTCACAGGGTCAAAGTTTACCGCAATGTTAAAGTATAGGGGGCGGATCGAACTTCACATATGTTCGCCCGGCGATGCCAATGCGAACATGCTAAGTTCGCCGGCGAACAATTCGCGACATCTCTATACACTATCTACACTACACCTGTGTAATAATACACTAACACTACACTACACTAACTACACTACACCTGTATAAAGCTACACTAACTACACTACACCTGTGTAATACTACACAAACACTACGCTAACTACACTACACCTTTGTAATACCACACTAAGACTACACTAACTACACTACACCTGTGTAAAGCTACTCTATCTACGCTACGCTAACAACTCTAAAACTGTGCTAACACTACGCTAAGCTATCTGTGCTAAAACTGCGCTAACACTACGCTACGCTGAATCCGCTAAGACTGTGCTAACACTACACTGCACTAAGTACTCTAAAACTGTGATAATACTACTCTACGCTAAGTACTCTATACCTGTGTAAAACTACAACTCCCATCCTGCCTGGACAGCCTTTAGCTGTCTGGGCATGCTGTAAAACATGCATACTACAACTTCCAGCATGCCTGGGCATCCTGGGAGTTGTAGTCTCTTTGCTTTAAAACCTATAACTAGGGATGTCCCGATACCATTTTTTTAAGACCGAGCACAAGTACCGATACTTTAATTCGAGTACTCGCCGATACCAAGTACGAGTGCTTTTATTTTAAAGGGAATCTGACACCAGGGTGACGCGGTTTCTGGTGCTGTTTACCATATGATATGTGGGTCCTTGTTGTGTACAATGGAGGCGGCTGCTGTAGCATGAGCCAAGATTTCTCTCTTCTCCATTGGGCAGAATATAGAATTTGCATTGGCGGCGAGATCGATGACCACATGGTGAGCAGCGGTAGAAACCGGGTCACCTGCACTATCTGCCTATAAATTCAAGTTAGTGCAGGTGACTCTGCTGTAAGTTTTCCTTTAATATTAGGTAGTATCCCCTTGCTGACACTAGCAGCAGCCCCCTATAGACATTAGTAGCAGCACCCTGTAGAACGCAGCCCCCACTTGTAGACAGTGCCCCCCTTGTAGACAGCAGGCCCCCCTTTGTAGACAGCAGGACCCTCCCCTTGTAGACAGCAGGCCCCCCTTGTAGACAATGCTCCCCTTGTAGACAGCAGGCACCCCATGTAGACATTAGTACCAGCCCCCCTGTAGACCGCAGCCCCCCTTTAGACAGCAGCCCCCCTGCAGATGTTAGTAGCAGCCCCCCTGTAGACCGCAGCCCACCTTGTAAATAGCAGGGCCCCCTTTAGACATTAGTAGCAGCCCCCACCCTTGTAGACAGCTCATCTGTGGCTGTCCTTTGAGGGGTGCTGCTGCCCCGTTCTCCCGTCCACATAATGGCATTCAATGGAGGAACATGTGACATACACGTCACCCTGCTTCCTCCGTAGCGTTACGCTGGGTGCAGTGGAGGAGGTGGGGTGACGTGTGTGTCACATGATCCTCCATGGAACACCATGATGCGGACGGGAGGATGGGAGAACAGGGCAGCAGAGCGGCAGCAGGTATCGGATTTGGTATCGGGGACATTGAAAGATTCTCCGATACCAGGGAAATGGCTAGTATCGGCCCCAATACTAATACTAGCATCGGTATCGGGACATCCCCACCTATGACCTACCTCCTTTCACTATAAAATCTAAGCTACGCTAACTATGTTACAATCTAAGCTAGCTACTCTACAGTAATGCTAAACTACGCTAACCCTATGCTGATTTCCCTTTCTCGCTGCCTTCTACACTACGCTACCTACTCTAACTACATACGCACACAGTTTTCTACAGACTAATCTGAACAACTGCGCATGCGCTAACTTACACTAGCCTCCCTACGCTAACAGCGTAGTGGAGGAAAGCTGCGCATGTGCTCTTAGTTTTCTACGGATCGAGGTAAAACTTTACGTCACTGACACTGCATCTGTTACACTGCGCATGTGGGGGGAACTTAGAGAAAATATACTCTCAAGCAGAGAGACCATTTACTAGGAAGGAGATTTATCAAGCTCCGTAGTAAAAAAAAAAATTGCGTAATTGATTTTTGCTTATTCCAGAGCACATTTCTGAAATCTGCTCACGTAGTAATTTTTTAGTTTTTTTACTTTGCAGTGGTCATGTATTTTTCAAATGCGATAGTCGCTATTTATGAAGAAAAAAGTCTCATCTCCAGTTAAAAGTCCATGTCCAACCTGGCTTACAGAAAGTACATATGTTCGCAGAAAAGGAAATTACCACCCACTTTAACAACTGTTCTTGTTCTGCATCATGAAACAAAGCTATTACATTAATGTCAATGTTAATTATAGAAAAAATTTATTATGTAACTAATAACTCTATTAATTTTAAGGTTGAAAATACACACTGCACACCTTGTGAATTTTAGGACACGTACATGCTGATGTACCCACACATTTTTAAAATTAATGTTGTGTTAAAATAGAATAAGAAACAAAATAATTGTGTAAGAATTTTTACAGACTACGTAAATAACCCATATGTGGCACTAAAATTTTTCCTTAAAAAAAGAAACATCCATAGTAATACAGCTTCATGCACATTTTGGGGTGGGTAACATACCGAACCATTTTTTTTTTTCTTTTTTTGTGCCTTCACTATTGTTTATGTGCCTGTTGGTGCTGCGCTGTCTTCCTCCCTGACGTAAACTCTGGCCTCAGCGCAGCGACGCAAGACTCCACCCACCAACCTCACAAAATGTGGGTTCAAAATTAAACAAAAAAGCCTCCAGAGTACGGATATTCATGATGCGGCATAGCATGTTTTTCATATTCATAAATTTGGATGGATGGGTTGTTGCAGGATAGTTGGCATGCAGCTATTTAGTGCCAGGCAGTCACCCGATGCGGTAAAAAAGGGTAGATAAAGAACTTCGGCTATTAACATAAGGGAAAACTTTTCTGCTTTAAAAAATGCTTTCTTAAGCGGGTTTCCCGGGTTTAGCTTACATGTGATTTATTTATCAAGGTCATGCGACTATTTGATAAATAGGTCGCATGTAAGCAAAAGTAAGTAAAAAAAATTTCAATTAAAATCCATATGTTTGAAAAGAAAAATAAATCTCCTTCTAGATCTCCATGCCGGTTATTAGAATGTGGTCATATCTCAATATATATGGATATAGTACTACATCAACACATATATGTATGTCAATCCCACAGGTAGGTATGCAGGAAAATATGGATATGATAATACATCAGTACACATCTATGTGGATAATATGGATATAAAAATATATCCCCACACATCTGTATATTAATCCCACAGGTAAGTATATAAAAATCCATATCCAATCAGTGGTGCATATTTATGGCCAAATCCTAAGATTATCATACAAATGTATTGTTCCGCCTCATTACTGCAGATTGGCTTGTCTTTAACAATGATGGTGACTATCACTGATAATGATGTCTTGTCACTGATTAATATTTAATCAAAATAAAGATATTGATCCAAAACTATCACTGGTAGGGGAAAATCTTAATCATTAAGGTATTTTTGAATGGAAGCCTAATAACACTATACTCAAAGAAAAGCGGCAAATGAAAACTCCTCATTTAAACCAGAGGGAGACATAGATTTCAATCTTCCTTCAGTAACAGGGTATCAATGTTGCCTCTTCACTGACCTAATTGTAATTGACATAGACAAATAAAACAAAGTGCCTTAACATCCCCATTATGTGCCAGTTGTATGTGGCGTGACAAAGGGGTGTCTTTTTAAGTCTGTACCGTACTCAGATGTCATGAGATACGTCTTTTAAAGGGTTGTATGGTTTTCCCCACATACATTTTCTGACAATGACAAATAGCTATCTAAATAATGTTTTCAATGTTGCAGTTGATTACCGTATTTTTCGCCCTATAGGACGCACCGGTGTATAAGACGCACCCAATTTTTAGGGGCAAAATCTAAAAAAATTAAGATTTTGAACCCAATAGTGGTCTTCAACCTGCGGACCTCCAGATATTGCAAAACTACAACTCCCAGCATGCCCGGACAGCCGTTGGCTGTCCGGGCATGCTGGGAGTTGTAGTTTTGCAACATCTGGAGGTCCGCAGATTGAAGACCACTGCATAGGAGGTAATACTCACCTGTCCCCGCCGCTTCGGACCCGTCACCGCTGCCCTGGATGTCGCTCCATCGCTGTCGCGGTGTCCCCGTCACTCTGGAACGTCTCTGCTGCCGGCCGGGTATCCTCGCTCTCCGTCGCCGCCATCACGTTGTTACGCACGCCGACGCACGTACGCGACGACGTGATGACGAGGAAGGAGAGCGCCGGCCATACAGGGGATCCCTGAACGGAGAAGACACCGAGGAGGCAGGTAAGGTCCCTCCCGGTGTCCTGTAAGCACTAACCCGGCTATTTAGTCGGGCTGTTCGGGACCGCCGCGGTGAAATCGCGGCGGTCCCGAACAGCCCAACTGAACAGCCGGGTTAGTGTCACTTTCCCTTCAGACGCGGCGGTCAGCTTTGATCGCCGCGTCTGAAGGGTTAATACAGGGCATCACCGCGATCGGTGATGTCCTGTATTAGCCGCGGGTCCCGGCCGTTGATGGCCGCGATAGGGGTGTATTCGCCGTATAAGATGCACCGACTTTTTCCCCCCAGTTTTGGGGAAGAAAAAGTGCGTCTTATACGGCGAAAAATACGGTAATTGACGGACATAGTAAGTATGCGAATCAATAGGGTTAGTGAATGAATTAGTTTTGATAATAAAGGTGCAACAATTATAATGCCCACATGGATATGTACCAACAGGTTTTTCAGGTAACCATGTACTTCTCCTTTCTTCGCTTTTTAAATGGCTATGCACCAGATAGTGCCTGAGATAAAGTCCTCTCCGATTTGTCACATTAGGTTTTTTATTCAATACGTCAGAATTATCTTTATCCATAGTTAGCAAATGCCAATGTTTATACAAAATTACCATTATTTTATGGGTGTACCCATCATAGGTCCCGATACAACATTTCATGTTAGATTGATCAGGTGGTCTTGAGTTCACCAATAAAGTTCTTCTGTCACTATTTTTTGTTCTGAAAAAAAGCCTTTTTCAGATGCTTACCAGGATGGTTGCACTGTCTGAATGGCCTACATAGATCTTTCGATTCTTCCTCAAAGTGATCCTCTGCTGAACAGTTCCAACGTGCAGTAGGTCAATACCTACGTGCACTTCGTTCTATTGGTCTATGCCAATTACAATTGGGTCAGAGAAGAGGCAACATTGATACCCTGTTACCGAAGGAAGACGCACGCTGGATCCACAGATTGAAATCTATGTCTCCCTCTGTTTTAAATGAGGGATTTTCATTTGCCGCTTTTCTTTGAGTATAGTGTAATTTTACGCTTATATTCAAAAATACCTTAATGATTAAGATTTTCCCCTACCAGTGACAGTTTTGGATCAATATCTTTATTTTGATTAAATATTAATCAGTGACAAGACATAATTATCAGTGATAGTCATCATTATTGTTAATGACAAGCCAATCTGCAGTGATGAGGTGGAACAATACATTTGTATGATAATCTTAGGATTTGGCCATAAATATGCTCCACTGATTGGATATGGATTTTTATATACTTACCGGAGGGATTAATATACAGATGTGTGGGGATATATTTTTACATTATCCACATAGATGTGTACTGATGTATCCATATTTTCCTGCATACTTACCTGTGGGATTGATATACATATATGTGTTAATGTATTACTATATTCATATATATTGAGATATTACCACATTCTAATAACTGGCATGGAGATCTAGTGAATGGTCTCTCTGCTTGAGAGTGTATTTTCTCTAAGGTCCCCCGCATGTGCAGTGTAACAGATGCAGTGTCCACGCTCCATGCATTGAAGTTCACGGACATGCGCAAGTATCAGTGAGTCTCGTGCGGACACGGCAATTATCGTCCAGGCACAGTGATTGCACTGCGGCGTATAGGTTAAGAAATTATGTTTGCTGACATCTGCGAGAAATCGGGAGTCATCGCGAAATCCCGATATGGACGTAGTGTAATGTTGAAATAGGATATGATGCATGGGGAAATGGTTAGTTTCTCTATCACCTGATTAGATTAGATTTGGAAATCAGTTGGTTCCTATGATGATTGAAGGATGTACATAGATGATTGGCCTGGAGATGGTGCTGAGTGATGACAGATGGAGACCTCATTCATAAATATTGGCAATTTGCACATGGTAGGTGGTTTGCCTAATTTTCCCTCCTGAAGACTGTGATGAGTCACCGAAAAACGTAGAGGGGGCATTAGTTTTGGTTTTAAACAGCATTTGCTGTATGCCTTTATCAACCTATAAGTGATTGTTGGTGAATATGGTGCATGAGCCTGTAGGCCCCACCAAGTTAGGTGCAAAAGCTGCAAGGCCCCACCATCGATAATTCTGGGCTGAGTTGGGCCAGTAAAGCACGGTCTGTGCAGTGGGTGGAAGAACTTGTAGGCTCTGCCAAATATACCTAACACAGTGACAACCATATAAGGTGGAAGAGTCTCTAGGCCACACCAGGTATCACATTTTGATGAACAAAAGATATATAAGTTACAGTAATGTGGATTTTAACAGTTCTCTATCATTAGTTTTATTTTATTATTCAATACAGTAAAAGTTTTCAGGGGAGTTAATCATATATGGGACTATAGTGCTCCGGGCAAATGAGTCTTGGAGTTATTGTGAATATATTGTATTTGTGGTCCCAGGCTCTACCTGGGTTTAGTTGTGTTGAATCTCCTGAGAAAGCCATTGGAGTATTCATTGGTAGCATAGCTGAGCTGCCTGTTATGTTAGGAACTCACAACCCCCACTAGACTTGTACCAATAGAGGATGACATAATTAAATGGGTTTTACATCCAAAATCAACTACTGATGTTTTTGGGGTGATTTTATGGTTAAGAAAAAAAACTACCACAAACAGCTGTTTTGTCAAATGGATTGAGTCTAATGGAAACAAATCCTAATTTAAGCACACTCTCAATTTTATATCTGTAATTATTGTGGCCTTAAAGGGGTACTCCGCAGCACCTAGACATTTTATCCCCTCTCCAAAGAATAGGGGATAAGATGTCAGATCACCGCGGTCCCGCTGCTGGGGACCCCCGGGATTGCCGCTGCGGCACCCCGCTATCATTACTGCACAGAGCGAATTCGCTCTGCATGTAATGATGGGCAGTACAGGGGCCGGAGCATCGTTACGTCACGGCCCAGCCCCTTGTGACGTTACGGCCCGCCCCCCTCAATACGAGTCTATGGGAGGGGGCGTGGTGGTCGTCACGCCCCTGCCATAGACTTGTATTAAGGGGCGGACCGTGATGTCATGAGGGGCGGAGCCATGATGTCACGTTGCGCCATCCCCTGTATCACCCGTCATTACGTGCAGAGCTAACTCGCTCTGTGCAGTAATGACAGCAAGGTGCCGTAGCGGCATTCCCGGGGGTGCCCAGCAGCGGGACCACAGCGATCTGACATCTTATCCCCTATCCTTTGGAAAGGGGATAAGATGTCTAGGGGCGGAGTACCCCTTTAAAATAAAGTCCTAGGAACTTCCTTTTTTAGCTGTTAACACCCCCAAAAAGCAAACCTTTTGGCACTCTCTATGGGGGAGATTTAGCAAAACCCGTGCAGAGGAAAAGTGGTGCAGTTGCCTTAAGCAATCAGACCACTTCTTTAATTTCTAAAAAAAGCCCTCTAAAAAATAAGAGAAGTGTTCTGATTGGTTGCTATGGGCAATTGCACCACTTTTCATCTGCATAGGTTTTAAAAAATCTGAACATCCAAGTTCAGTGCTTGGCAAAAAAATCCTTTTAGTGTACCTTTATTCCAAGAGCACATTGCCTGCTTTATACCGTTCCACAATGCTTCTCTGTTTCTTCCTCTAAGCCCTGCTGAAGCGTACAACTCAGCTCCTTTGCTTACTAATATTGATAAGAGACTATCAATATCAAATAGAAACTGGCAGAATTCAAATACAATACAAGATAGTTTCGGTGAATTACCTGTAGCTTGTTTACAAGTTAGCATTTTGGCCGGTGACAAATTACTTTTCAACTTTAGTGATTTTCTGCTAGGTCGACTATTTATAACCTGAGGGGCAACTTAGTACAAGTGTTCAATTCTTATGCCTCACCCCTACAGATTGGTCCTACTCTTCCCTCTAGCTGACAGATGAAGGATAACTATAATTTCTTTGTGGTAGCAATGTGCATGTTCAAACTCCCTACAGGTCCATAGCCCGCTGCTAAAACGCACAGTCTATTACCCGAAGTCCCATGCAGGTCTATGGGACATCCAGCAATATCATAGACCACTTGCTTTAGCAGCAGGGTACAGAGTTGCCAAGAGTTTGAACATGTATCCTGCAGCAGCACCAAGTCTGTTTTGACCCTATATAACCCCGCTGTCACAGCATGAGAGGTCCCGCCAATGTGAGGAAAACTTTGCTTCTATTGTGCCAATCCGGAACATTTCCTCAGAGACTGTCCTCTTCGTCCTTCTCATCTGGGAAACACATGCACCTAGGGCACCTTGGAGAGGCATCCCTAGGTGAGAATATCACCTCTTCTCGTTTATCTATGCCGGTCCAAATCTTCACCTCTTCTGGAACTTCGTCATGCCTCTGCTTTCTTGGACTCTGGTTCAGCAGTGAATTTCATCAATGCATCCCTGGTCCACAAGCATCGTCTACCGTTGACACAGCTCAGCAAACCCCTATTCATTTCACTTTCAATGGTGAAAGTTTGAACTTCATGGTACAATACCGCACGGATTCTCTGACGATAAGCGTGGGAGTTTTACACAAAGAGAAGATCATGTTCTATGTGCTTCCTTTTTGTACTTCTGCAGTTCTTTTGTGATTACCTTGGTTGCAACTTCACGCACGGGTTCTCAATTGGCAAACTGGGGAAGTCTCTCGCTGGGGTCAAGGCTGTCAGAATCTCTGCCTCTTGGCACCGCAATTGAAGTGCTCTCTTCCTACACCTTCTTCTCTGCCAGGTTTGCCCTCTCCTTATCAGGACTTTGCTGAAGTATTTTGCAAGAAACAGGCCGAAAGTCTTCCTCCACATCGCCCCTATGATTGTTCAATTGAGCTTCTGCCTGGTACCACGCCTCCCCGGGTAAGAATCTACCCAGTCGGTGCCTGAAATGCAAGCCATGTCTCAGTATATTAAGGAGAACCTCCAGAAGGGTTTTATTCAGAAGTCCTCTTCTCCTGCCAGTGCTGGATTCTTTTTTGTGGAGAAGAAGGACAACTCTCTTCACCCTTGCATTGACTACCGAGATCTCAATAAAATTACTATCAAGAATCGGAATCCTTTACCTCCCATTTTTGAGCTCTTCGACCATCTTCAGGGCGCCAAGGTCTTCACCAAATTGGATCTGCGAGGAGGGTATAACTTAACCCCTTAAGGACTCAGCGTTTTTCCGTTTTTGCATTTTCGTTTTTTCCTCATCACCTTCTAAAAATCATAATGCTTTCAATTTTGCACCTAAAAATCCATATGATTGCTTATTTTTTTGTGCCACCAATTCTACTTTGCAGTGACATTAGTCATTTTACAAAAAAATCCACGGCGAAACGAAAAAAAAAATCATTGTGCGCCAAAATTGAAGAAAAAATTTAATTTTGTAACTTTTGGGGCTTCCGTTTCTACGCAGTGCATTTTTTGGTAAAAATAACACCTTATCTTTATTCTGTAGGTCCATACGGTTAAAATGATACCCTACTTATATAGGTTGGATATTGTCGTGCTTCGGAAAAAAATCATAACTACATGCAGGAAAATTTATATGTTAAAAATTCTCATCTTCTAACCTCTATAACTTTTTTATTTTTCCGCGAACGGGCCAGTAAGAGGGCTCATTTTTGCGCCGTTTTCTGAAGTTTTTATCAGTACAATTTTTGTATTGATCGGACTTTTTGATCGCTTTTTATTCATTTTTTCATGATCTAAAAAGTGACCAAAAATGCACTATTTTGGACTTTGGATTTTTTTTGCTCGCACGCCATTGACCGTGCGATTTAATTAATGATATATTTTTATAGTTTGGACATTTTCACATGCGGCTATACCACATGTTTATTTTTATTTACACAGGTTTTTTTTTATGGGAAAAGGGGTGATTCAAACTTTTATTAGGGAAGGGGTTAAATGAACTTTGTTACCTTTTTTTTTGCACTTTTTTTTTTGCAGTTCTATAGCTCCCATAGGGAGCTATAGCACTGCACACACTGATCTCCTATGCTGATCCCTGAAAAGCCATAGCTTTGCACGGATCAGTCAGATAGGGGCTTGATTGCTCAAGCCTGTAGCTGAGGCTTGGAGCAATCAATCGACAATCGGACGCCATGGAGAGAGGTAAGGAGACCTCCGCCTGCGTCCCAGCTGATCGGAACATCGTGATTTTATCGCGATGTACCGATCAGCCCGACTGAGCTGCCGGAAAGCGTTTACTTTCATTTTCAGACGCGGTGGTCAACTTTGATCGCCGCGTCTGAAGGGTTAACAGCGTGCGGCACAACGATCCGCGCTTTTAGCCCAGGGTCCCGGTGTGACCCCGTTTTTCACACCGGGACAGGGCTCAGGGCGTACAGGTATGCCCTGAGTCCTTAAGAGGTTAATCAGAATTCGAGAAGGAGACGAATGGAAGACGGCTTTTAATACACGTGACAGGCACTTTGAGTACTTAGTGATGCCATCTGGACTCTGTAACTCCCCAGCTGTCTTCCAAGAATTTGTAAATTACAGCTTCCGGGATCTTCTTTACACTTGTGTCGTGGTCTACTTAGATGACATCTTAATCTTCTCTCCCAACTTGGAGGTGCATCGCACTCATGTGCGCCAGGTCTTAAGATGCCTGCGGAATAATCGTCTATATGCCAAACTTGAAATGCCTCTTTGAAGAAGACGAGTCTTCCGTTCCTGGGTTACATTGTCTCTAGCCAAGTCCTCCAGATGGATCCAGTCAAGTTGTCTTCTGTACTCAATTGGCCACGACCTTCTAGCCTACGGGCCATACAACGTTTTCTTGAATTCGCCAATTATTATAGACAGTTCATTCCACATTTCTCCTCCTTGAATGCTCCAATTGTGGCTCTCACCAAGAGAAACAGTAATCCCAAGTCCTGGTCCCCAGAAGCAGAACAGTCTTTTACCTTTTGAAATCTGCCTTTGCTTCTGCACCTGTTCTGTCTAGACCCGACCCAAAAAAAAACATTCTTTCTTGAAGTGGATGCCTCATCAGTAGGAGCCGCCGCCATCTTAACTCAAAAGACCTCCAGGGGTAAAACGTTGACTAGCGGCTTCTTTTCTAAGATGTTCTCGCTTGCTGAGAGGAACTATTCCATTGGAGATCGGGAACTCTTGGCCATTAACCCCTTAAGGACTCAGGGGTTTTTCAGTTTTTGCACTTTCGTTTTTTCCTCCTTACCTTTTAAAAATCATAACCCTTTCAATTTTCCACCTAAAAATCCATATTATGGCTTATTTTTTGCGTCGCCAATTCTACTCTGCAGTGTCATTAGTCATTTTACCCAAAAATGCACGGCGAAACGGGAAAAAAAATCATTGTGCGACAAAATTAAAAAAAACGCCATTTTGTAACTTTTGGGGGCTTCCGTTTCTACGCAGTGCATAGTTCGGTAAAAATTACACCTTATCATTATTCTGTAGGTCCATATGGTTAAAATGATACCCTACTTATATAGGTTTTATTTTGTCGCACTTCTGGGAAAAATCATAACTACATGCAGGAAAATTTATACGTTTAAAAATGTCATCTTCTGACCCCTATAACTTTTTTATTTTTCCACGTACAGGGCGGTATGAGGACTCAGTTTTTATCGGTATGATTTTTGTTTTGATCGGGCTTTTTGATCATTTTTTTATGGTATAAAAAGTGACTAAAATAAGCTTTTTTGGACTTTGGAATTTTTTTTCGCGTACGCCATTGACCGTGCGGTTTAATTAATGATATATTTTTATTGTTTGGACATTTACGCACGCGGCGATACCACATATGTTTATTTAATTTTTTTTACACTGTTTTATTTTTTTTATGGGAAAAGGGGGGTGATTCAAACTTTTATTAGGGAAGGGGTTAAATTACCTTTATTAACACTTTTTTTTAAATTTTTTTTGCAGTGTTATAGGTCCCATAGAGACCTATAACACTGCACACACTGATCTCTCATCCTGATCACAGGCATGTATTAACACGCCTGTGATCAGTGTTATCGGCGATTGACTGCTCCTGCCTGGATCTCAGGCACGTAGCAGTCATTCGTCGATCGGACACCGAGGAGGCAGGTAAGGGCCCTCCCGGTGTCCGGTCAGCTGTTCGGGACGCCGCAATTTCACCGCGGCGCTCCCGAACAGCCCGACTGAGCAGCCGGGTCACTTTCACTTTCACTTTAGAAGCGGCGGTCAGCTTTGACCGCCGCTTCTAAAGGGTTAATACCGCACATCGCCGCGATCGGCGATGTGTGGTATTAGCCGCGGGTCCCGGCCGTTGATGAGCGCCGGGACCGACGCGATATGATGCAGGATCGCGGCGCGATCCCGCTTCATATCGCGGGAGTCGGCGCAGGACGTAAATATACATCCTGCGTCGTTAAGGGGTTAAGCATGCATTAGAAGAGTGGCATCACTTACTGGAAGGATCTACTTATCCTGTCAGTATCTACACGGACCATAAAAATCTTTTATATCTCCAGTCCGCACAGTGTCTGAACCCCCGGCAAGCCAGTTGGTCTCTTTTCTTTTCCCGGTTTAATTTCTTTATTCATTTTCGACCTGTGGACAAGAATGTCAGAGCTGATGCTTTCTCTAAAGCTTCTGATGTAAAAGGTCTGGACTCTACTCCTCGGCATATTGTGCCTCCTGAGCAAAAGATTATGGTAGTGCCTGTTGTGATACTGTGTCAAGGAAAGGATGTATTTCCTTGGCTCACCCTGGAGAGGCCTCCATCTGTGGCCTAATTAATGAGGAAGCAGAAAAGCTAAGTGTCTTTAAAAACAAGAGAGACACATTAGTTGTGGCTCTCCCTAGGAGACAGCAAGCTGGCTGTAAGGGAGAGGCGGGGGTCCTGCTGAGGAACACACAGCCCGAGCTGTGAGTGGCCCCAAAGTGTGGTGTGAACAGTGAGTAGAAGGTTGCAGGAGGCAAAAGTTTAACTGGCCGAGAGAAGCTCACCAGTTGTTAGTCAGGGTTTGCTGATTTGTTTAGTTAGCGACTAGCCAGTCTAGGGTTTTCTTTGTTCCTGTTTTATGTTTATTTTTCCTGCAACCTATCTAATAAAGCTGGTGAGGGGCCAGACTTACATAAAGAAATGTTGTTGCGGGTTTATTGAGAGGAAACGTGTCCTGTGGCGTTGTCAAGGACGATCCCAGAGCTATCCCCAGGGAGGAATCCTTACACTGTTAATCTTCAGCAAGTCTCTCCAGGGAAGTCTTTTGTGCCTCCTCATCTTGGGGACATTCTTCTTTACTAGCCGGGCATACTGGAGTATGGAAGTCCATTCAATTAATCACCCGACATTACTGGTGGCCAAACTTGGAGTGTGATGGCACTGATTTTGTACGTTCCTGTATGACCTGTGCCCGTGACAAGACTCCTCGGCTCAAGCATGCGGGTCTTTTCCTTCCTTTGCCTATCCCGGAGTGCCCTTGATCTCACATTGCCATGGACTTTGTCACTGATCTGCCCCCCTCCTGCAAAAACACGGTCATTTGGGTGATCATAGATCATTTTTCCAACATGGCTCATTTTGTGCCCCTCCCTGGACTTTCTTCTGCTCCACAGCTGGCGGATCAATTCCTTCAACATATCTTTCGTTTGCATGGCCTACTCTCACACTGATAGTGGGGTTCAGTTTGTTTCCAAATTCTGGTGGGCTCTCTGCTCTCACCTCAAAATCAAGCCTGACTTCTCTTCTGCATAACACCCCCAGTCCAACGGTAAGGTAGAGAGGGTGAATCAAATTCTTGGATATTATCTTCGCCATTTTGTTTCTGAAGTCAAGACGATTGGGCCAACCTGCTTCCCTGGGCACAGTTTTCGTATAACCACCAGGACTCTGAAGCTACTAAAACTTCCTCGTTCTTCATCATCTAGGCCGTCACCCTCATCCTCCTCTTCCTCTACCTGCTCCTTCTGAAGTACCTGCGGTGGATATTTTGTTACAGGACTTTTTATCTATTTGGCAAGAGACTCGGTGCTCTTTAATTCTTGCATCCACCCGCATGAAGTCGAAGGCTGACAAGAAGAGAAGACCTCCTCCGATCTTTCCACCTGGTGACAAAGTCTGGTTATCTGCCAAGTATATTCGTTTCAAGATTCCCAGCTACAAATTGGGTCCCTGCTTCCTGGGCCTTTTCAAATTCATGCAACTCATTAATCCTGTATCTTACAAAATTCATCTGCCTCATTCTCTACGCATTCAGCACTCGTTTCAAGTCTTTCTCCTCAAACCTGTTATTCTTAATTGTTTTTCTCATGGGGATGTCTCTTCCACTCCTGTCTCTGGTTCCTCTGATATCTTTGAAGTTAAGGAGATTTTGGACACCAAGACTGTCAGAGGAAAACACTTCTTCTTGGTGGATTGGAGGGGGCTCGGACCTGAAGAAAGATCTTGGGAACCTGAAGAGAACATACCGGACCAAGGTCTGATTCATCGGTTCCTGTGGCCCAAAAAGAGGGGGAGACCTAAGGGGGGGGTACTGTCACAGGAAGCGCTGCGGTCAGACTTGCTGTCCGCAAGCGCACCCCTGTTTCTGCTGCCGGCGTCGCTGCGGTTCGCATACTGCCATGTGACCACTGGGTCATCCTTCACCTCCTTGCTACTCAGTCCCCTCCGCTCTCTGTGTCTGCCATCGTACATGTCCCCGTCTCCTAGGGCGCATGCGCTGGCTCTTTAAAATTTTAAGGGCCTTGAATTAAAAAAAAAATGTTTTAAGGGCCAGCTCACCATTGATTGGTGCTAATCTGTTTTGACCCTATATAACCCCGCACTTCCTTAGGACTTTGCCGATTCTTTGTGCTGTTATTGCCTAAGAGAAAGCGTTTACTTGTGACTTGGCTTGTCGTGTATTTGACCCCTTGCTACGTGACCTGACCTTGCTCCTGTATCGCCTGCCTTCTGACCTCTTGCTACATGACCTGACCTTGCTTCAGTGCTGCCAGCCCTAACCTCCTGCCTGTCCTGACTTTGTTTGTGCCTCATCCTTCCAGTGCCACGTTATACCTCGGCTGCCTGTGGGGACGAGTCATATCAGGGGTAGCGACCTGGGTGCCACCTGCCACAGCAAGTCCATCCGTTTTGGTAAAAAACAGCGGTACCTTAAACTCCTTTCCCTGGTACGGCCCACGCCATCGTCCTCACAGGTTCATTGGTTCCATTTCACCACAGCCGTAACAAGACTCATTGACAAGCCAGGAGCCTGCATAGAGCCCTGCTTGTCCTGCCCACACTTTGTGTATTTGGTCTCCTCACAGAGGTATACAAGCAATAGCTGCAGGGGCAAGACAGCATTTTTTTACCCAAAAATATACACATTTTTAACCAATATGTATTACAAAATGTACATATAATGTTATCTTCATCATATAAAAAGTTTTTGCAAATGACAGGTACACTTCAACACAGATCTTATCATGGCTTATCAAGGGAACATGGAAATCTGAAATGCATAAGCAGACTGCATCACCAAATAATGTTACAGTACTACTTATATTTATCCCTCATGCTGTACATTGCATCTTAACTTCATACTGTATGTGTTTTACCTCCATGTCTGTGCACATAGCACTCTATAATATTAACCAGCATAAAACAAAAACGGATGTGTGATATCTGTGCCCACAATGTTCACCTTGTGATTGCACAAAACCGCTGTACTGACAAGGGAATTGTAGAGATCCCCATCCTTCCTAAAAATTACAGACTTCTTTCTAGTTGTGGTGCAATGGCCACAGCGGACCAACTTTTATTAACAAAACAATAGTAACAAATATATATATATATATATATATACATACAAGAAAAAAGAAAGATAGCCGGCACAACAGCCTAATACACGGGTGCACACTGCCATGGCATTAGAGTATACAAAAAAAAGAGGATTGCAGCAGCACACATTGGTCAAAAAAATTGAGGCTCTTAGCGCACTTTTTGATCAAAACATGTCCCCCATCCACCACGGGGAGGTGGCCTCATTTAGGATGGGAACCTAGCACAAATTCTGAGCCTAACACTCAACTATTCACTCACCTCTGCTGGGCATATAGCCTCTGACTGGGTGACATGCTGGATCCATTTAAAACTCCACCTGTGAGAAAGGGGGAGAGGTGCACAGCTAAACAGGGTGCCATTTCCCCCTGAATTGTACACACAAGAAAAAAGAAAGATAGCCGGCACAACAGCCTAATACACGGGTGCACACTGCCATGGCATTAGAGTATACAAAAAAAGAGGATTGCAGCAGCACACATTGGTCAAAAAAATTGAGGCTCTTAGCGCACTTTTTGATCAAAACGTGTCCCCCATCCACCACGGGGAGGTGGCCTCATTTAGGATGGGAACCAAGCACAAATTCTGAGCCTAACACTCAACTATTCACTCACCTCTGCTGGGCATATAGCCTCTGACTGGGTGACATGCTAGATCCATTTTAAACTCCACCTTTTTTTGTATACTCTTATGCCATTGCAGTGCGCACCCGTGTATTAAGCTGTTGTGCCGGCTATCTTTCTTTTTTTCTTGTGTGTACAATTCAGGGGGAAATTGCACCCTGTTTAGCTGTGAAAGATGAAAGTCAAAACCTGGTAAGTTACAAACAAGGTGAAGTCTGTCTAGTCAGTCCCAGTCAAGTCAGTCCAAGTCAATCTGTCGCAAGTCAGCGTGGCCCTGCATCAAATTGTCCAAGTTCACCATAAGTATCACCAAGCCCTGTGGTCTCTGAACTCATTGGTCACCTCCTTGGGCCTAACTGAGCTGTAAAGGCTATAACACCTGTCCAGCTCTGTAAAGCTGCCATTGTTCCATAACCTTGCATCGGAGTGATTATTTGCCCAGCGCCTGGCCCAGGAACCAGCGGCCATACCTCGGGTGGTGTAGAGGATAACCCCACCCTGGCATCACGAACACAAGGGATTAATGTCATCTGCCCCTAGGGTAATAACATCTGCCCTTCATCGCACCCTCGCCACAAGTGGAAAAGTGTAGCGTGGCGGAGGTCAGGTGCTGATACGGGAGGCTACAAGAGAGTGAAGTAGAAGCTTTTGTATGCAGCCTGGGCACATTGTTTAAATACAATTTTATGGTGGATAACCCCTTTCAAAATTGTTGAAGACTGCTTCAAGTGAATAATATTTACTAAAGGCATATTTTGGCAGAATAATGCCCTCTGCCATGCTGAAATCTTTTTTCAGAAATGGGGTGATGAAAATACAAATGAGGTCAAACTGTTGGGCTCCAAATTCTCTAGATTTCAATCCAAAAATCCAAATCTTGAAGTATAGATTCACACTTAAACACTATTTTTATCCTACTATAAAAGAAAGAGCTCGCAGCTTACCTACCGTTTCAAACTTTAGACGCTAACTGTGCCTGGTAGCAGCATATAAATAATAGTACAAGGGGGGGCGCATGCGTGCAGCTCACGAGGACGGACGTAGTTGATGTGAGCTCCGCGTCGACCGCTACTCTCATAGCTCTTTTCAGCGCCTAACGGGCTCCTATAGCGACAGAACGGCTTGTAACCGTGGACCATGTCCTCCAGATCGAACAAAAAGCATAAACCGAAGCTGTCAGGCAGATTATCCCAGTCTATCCCCGAACTGTTCAGAGCGTCCCCGGCTCCCAAGATGGCGCCGGCCTCTCCCTCACGCTCGGAGCAGCAGTCGGACGAGGAGGAGACGGCTGACTCCGTGCAACTTACCCTGTCTACTATGTTCCGGAGCATTCAGAAATTGTTCCGTAACGAACTCCAGAAGGCGGTGAGTGACTTTACCCAGCAGATACAGGCCCTGGGCAGCGGGTTGCGGACACTGAGAACAGGGTGGATTAGCTGGCGGATGCGGCCGAAGCCGACCGCCACGACATAGATTCGCACGAGGATAAACTTGAAGCCCTGGAACTTAAAATTGAGGACCTTGAGAACCGTAACCGGAGGGCTAACTTACGTATTAGAGGTCTGCCGGAAACTTTTGCTGATCTTAAGGGGACGGTTACCTCACTTTTCGCTGCACTCCTCCCCCAGACTGACCCAGAATTGCTGAGGATGGATAGGATCCACAGGGCCCTTGCCAAGCCTAGAAACCCTGACACCCCGAGGGACGTGGTCCTAAAGATGCACTATGCTGAAATAAGGGACTTGATCCTGGCTGCCACCAGGAACCTGTCTCCTTTACCCGATTTACCACCGGCGGTCAAGATATTTTCTGATCTGGCTCCGTCGACATTGGAAAAGAGGCGCACCTTGCGCCCTATCACCCTGGCGCTTCAACAGGAGCAAATCAAGTACAGGTGGGGCGTCCCTTTTTCACTTACCTTTCGGGTTGGCTCCCACGATTATACGGTGAGCTCCCTGGCTGCTGCTCAAGAGGCCCTCCTTAAGGAACGTATTAAATGGGCGGATGCCCCACCTATCCTGGACTGTGGTGCCTAAAACTGTCCGAGCCGGGAATGGGGACCCACCGTCCGAAGACGTGCCTTCATGATCTCTGCAGTATCACTGTGGTGCTGCTGGTGGAACTTATCTTTTGTTTGAAGCAGGATATTGTTGCTGCCAGTCTCTGCCCAAACTACTCATAGGAGTTTGGAGCGGTTGGGCTACATGCTCTCTCCATGTCTGATATGGAAGCTGGTCACTCCACTCTGGAGTGTGTGGTGACTTTCCATGTACCTGAACCGGTTTTGTGTTTTGTCATTATGTTTTTATTTGTTCTATGTTTGAATGTTGGTATGTCACTGTCATCTATGGTACTTCTTCATAATCTTACAGTGTATCCTTGCTGTTTGCTATGTGCGGCGTTTATTGTGCCCTTTTCTAAATTGCTTAGATGTACTAGTTGCTTAACTAATGTGCTATATATTATCACATAATGTGAGGGGGTTTAACTTCCCCCCCAAACGTAGGAAGGCATTCAAGGATTACGCCCGTCAGAAGCCAGATGTTATTTGCATACAAGAAACCCACTTCACTTCCCATCTTCACCCTGGTTACTCTCGAGTCTATCTCTCTTCTTTCCGCTCTAAATCTAGAGGGGTCGCCATTTGTCTGCATAATTCCTTCCCCCTGGAGGTTACAGCAATGCAAACTGATCCCGAGGGTCGCACTCTGATCCTTCTGGGAACGCTGTATGGGAAATGTGTTTGCTTGGTTAACTCCTATGCACCTAATGACGACTATATACCATTTTTTCTGTCCCTCTGTACCCGTCTGTCTTCTTTTTCTTATGAAGTTCTATTGTGGGCTGGGGATTTTAATTTTGTTTTGAACGGCAAGATTGATAGATCATCCAGTGTGTCATTTGGCCGTTAGGGTATCCAACAGAGATCGATACTAGAGCAGTTCCGGTTGCTTGCACTAGCTGACACGTGGAGGGAACATAATAGCTCCTCCCGAGGGTACACTTACTACTCCCCCTCACACCATCAGTATTCCCGGATCGACTGGATCCTTACCAATACTCCTTCTTTACCTAACCTGCTGTACTCTAGACATATCTTGTGCTCATGGTCTGACCACGATATGGTATGTACCGAATTGGACCTTGTGGTTCGCCCTAACACACCGTCTAGCTGGAGGTTAAATGAAGCTTTACTTACCAAGCCGGCGGTCAAACAGCAAATTTCTGACTCCCTGAGGGCGTTTATGGACTCTAATGTGACTTCTGATAGTGACCCGATTTGGGTGTGGGCGACTCACAAGGCCCACATACGTGGGTCTTTTATTGCAATTGCCTCAGGTATTAAGAGGGACCGGGATAGATATATTGCTACTCTAGAACATAGGATGTCTAAACTGTCTTTGGCCCACCAGCTCAACCCCTCTCTCTATCTTTACACGGCCTTACGAGACACAAGGTTGAAGCCTATCTCACCGGGTGGAGCAGGCGCTTCGCTGGACGGGAGCTATATATCACCGTTTCGCTAACAAGCCTGACCGGTTGCTGGCCCGTCAGCTGAGAAGGAGACGTATGCTTAATTACGTTCACAGGGTCCAGCTTCATCCGGGTTCGTACTCCTCTCACCCTCAACAGATATCTAAGGCTTTTCATGCTTTTTATTCTCCTCTTTATTCTGAGCCGAGCCCTTCGCCTGACTTCTCTTCACGCCTTTCCTCTTTCTTGTCTACTGCCAACTTACCCTCTCTCACTTCTGATGATAGGGAACTCCTGGGAGGCCCCATTTCGGATGAGGAGATCTCTACTACTATTTCCGGTCTGAAATTGGGCAAAGACCCTGGCCCGGACGGGCTATCAGCTCCATACTACAAGAAAATTTGCTCCCTCCTCCTGCCCTACCTCAATTCCCTTTATAACCGCCTTTTTCAAGCCCCCTCCCTTCCCCCTGAATATTTGGATGCCCTGATCACGGTTATCCCCAAGCCGCAAAAAGATCCCCAATTAGTTTCAAATTAACGGCCCATTTCCCTTATTAACCTGGACACAAAACTATTGACATCAATCCTAGCCCGTAGACTGAATGTTCTCCTTCCTTTGATAGCGTAACTTGGCCGTACCTGTTCGGTGTACTCCAGTCAATGGGCTTCCCCATTTCTTTTCTCCATATCTTTAGATTACTGTATTCCCGCCCCACCGCCTTTCTAAAACTACCGGCTACGACTCCCTGCCCCATCGGTATTTGTCGGGGTACCCGCCAGGGGTGCCCGTTGTCACCGGCGCTTTTTGCGCTGGCAATGGAGCCCCTGGCGGCTATTATCCGGGCTTGTCCGGATGTCACGGGGGCGACTATTGGTGATCATCAATATAAATTGAGCCTGTTTGCCGATGACCTCCTCCTAACACTCACCAATCCTCTGGTATCACTTCCTAATCTATTTCATATTCTCTCTGACTTTTCTTCTTTATCTGGACTGAGAATCAATAATTCCAAATCGGAAACATTATTTAGTCATGAACCCCTACGCCTCTTCGCTGGGGGTTACTTTCTTTGATCTATGCTCACCTAAACTCTCCTCCTGTTGATGGTAAACTCCCTTTTATGCGGCATTGGGAATCTGATTTCCATGTCACCTTAACCACTGACAAATGGCAGTCTTGTTGTGAAACGCTCAGCAAGTGGAGCTGGCAGGTCTCCCTGACCGAAACCTCACTCAAAATCCTCCATAGGGCTTACTACATCCACTCCCGCCTACATGCGATATTTCCTGCTGTTTCTCCATTGTGCTTCAGAGGCTGTTCGCGGGTGGGTGATATGTATTACATATGGTGAGGTTGCCCAATAGTTAAAAGGTTTTGGTCCTCTGTGCTTGCCCTACTGCGAGAGGTCTGTTCATCGAGAAGCCCATTGCACCCTACTTTCTGTCTCTTGGGCGCCCACCCCCCTAAAATGCCCAATAAACTCTTTCGCCTGGCACAATTTATTCTCCTGGCTGCACGTATACATGTGACAGCTAGCTGGAAACAGCCGGGACTCTCTTTACAGAAGGTGATAGATAGGGTGAATGTTATTATGCTATCGGAGAAATTAAATGCTATTAGGGAGGATGAGACTGAGAGGTTTGAGGTGGTCTGGTACCCCTGACTGACATCTTCCTATTCCCCTGATATGAGATACCCTCTTTCACTGTATTGAGTCGCTGGACATACCCGGCGAGCTATATCTGCACAATTTTACCAACCATTTTACTGTGATATGCCACTTGTTCTTTTGTTTCATTTTGTTGTTTTGGACTTTACTCCTATTAGGTTTACTGCTCCCTGGGCTGCGTCCCGGGTTAATTGGCCAACCCTGTGATATCTTTATACTTCAATAAACTTGATTTTGTTTGTTGCTAAATAATAGTACAAGTGCAATGCAGGAAGACAAAGCAAGTTAAATAAAAATCAAATGGCCTTGTCTCGCTGAATTCTATAGATCTATGCAGGTCTATATGTACTTAATAGCAAAAAAAGAAAAAGAATTGAATAAAACTTTGTAAGTGGTGGACAAGGTAATCGTGGGACCTGCTTATGCTGTTGGTGGATCAAACAATCCTCTCTACTAGGGGTCTGTCTGGGCCATCTGGAGTCTGCTAGCAGTGTGTGCTTCATGTAACCACTGCTCCAAGCCCCTTCTAACAGCTTGGTCAGAGTAAACAACCAGTCAGAGTAATGGTCAGAGTAATGCAAACCCTCTCAAAGTCTGTCAACTAGGTAAAATGTCTTTGAGGGCAAAGTAGAGGCATGTCTAGCAGTCAACAATATTTCACTAAGAGGAACACTACCAAAAGCTTGCCTCTGAGAGTCTTTCTTATAGGACAGTGTGTAACCCACTTGTATATATATTTATATTGGTAGAAGGTGGTGTGGTAGGCCTTGGGGGATGTAGTGTAGTTGGGGTGTTGCTTCAGTAGATGAGGGGTTAACTTAACCCCTGTCACTCGTGACGCCATGGTGAGGGTTAATACGCTGAGGTAAATCTTCGGCCTGTCGCCACCCTTCCCAAAAACGATAGGTGCGTGCTTAAATGAATGAAGGTCCACAATAGAGATGAACTTGAACTTGTATGAACTTTACTGAAGTACTTGCAGTACATCCAATTAACAGCAACAGTCTTTGCAATACAGTCTCTATGTAGTACGGCAGTGATTGACAGATGCCGTGGACCATTAGCTTATCCAAGAGGTTATTGGAATTAGGGATGATGCAGAGATCCGTCCGGATTTAGGGGTCTGTTTAGGTCCGGTGATCTTGCAGACTTAAGAGGGATTGAAATAACTCCCAGTTTGGTAAGATGGCCGTTGCCGCAAGGCTTGGGCCTAGTCACTGCTGACGACAGCAGCGCAGATCCTCCTCTATCAGCAGCCCATGAGGAAAGAGAGCGCTTAATGGCCGCCCCTCCCTCATATGGGCAGGGGCAGGGCCGTTTTAGATTGGTCCGAGTCAGCTGTCACTCACCGTTACAATGCATGGTGGGCGATCACCTGACTTCCTCCAAAGGTCCTTGAACCATAAAACCATAGAGTTTTGGAATGCATCACGTGACCTGCAGGTCCTGCGACGCTACAACCAGGTAAGTATACTTTATTTACATATTTACACTTAGAATTTGAATAGTTTTAACTATTAAAGGGGTGACAAGGGGCTAACTATAGATGAGGACCCCACCTGTAACTAGGGACTCTGACTTTGAAGACCTCACCACAAGGTAACGGATGCAATCCGGTACCGGGATACCACAGTGGAAATTCACTTTAAGGGTATGTTCACACATACAGGATCTGCTGGATATTTTGTGCAGCTGATTTTGCTACCCATTAACTTCAATGGGTAGTAAAATCAACTGTAGAAAATATGCAGCCAAAATATGTAGCAGATCCTGTATGTGTGTATGTTCCCTAAAGGAACATTCACATTGTGCATATTTTTGCTGCAGATTTGCTGCTGGAGATTTTGTGTCCATTGACTTCAATGGGTAGCAAAATCTGCTATAGCAAATCTGCAGCAAAAATATGCACCTATGACCCTAACCTAACGTATCGTTCACAAGAGCGGATTTTTGTGCGGATTTTCCACAGCTGATCTTTTTATTTTTGCAGCTTATTTTATCCGCTCATGTGAACGAGCCCTAAGGCTGATTTGTCCTTGATGGCTTCATTTAATAAAAAAGGAAAATATATCAAAATAACCAATACCTAACATTCACGATAAAAGCATGCACTTTTATTTCTCCCTAGTCTATTATTATACACTTGTTATGGCCATCATAATCCACATTGATGTATGCAGATTCTCACTCTAACCATAGGTCCATAGGTGTCGGTTTGTGAATCTAAAACACTCTAATGAATCTGAAACAGAAAAACCTGCTAGACGCTGAAAAATAAATGCTGTCATACAATGTGTCTTGATGCATGACTTTTACCATTTTACATCACCATTTCTTGTTAAATTGAAGAGCACAGTTTATGCAGAACATGTAAAGGTGATTCTGTGTCATTCATTTTAATTATAGTTCTGTAGACAGTAAGTGCACCAGCCCCATGCTAGTCATGACCTCTGCCCTCTTCTTAAAAAGGAGGATGCAAGGTGTCTGTGACATCATATACACTGTATTAATACATTTGTTATGTGGATCTACAGATACATTTCCTGAGCCCTCAGGCTTTCCACGCTGACTGCAAGGCTTACTTTATTCAAGTTTCCAGATGTAAATGAATGAGGCACTGTGGCTCTATACTGATAGGGTTCCCATCAGTATAAAATATCTATTAATCCTAAATGCTTCAGGCTCCCACCAACTCCCTGCTACAAAATACTCAGTGCAAACCAAAAGCAAACCAATTAATGAGGTCTTTGATAATGTCAGATCTTCTCTGATGGTAAATTATTCATCCTACGTAAACACCCTAAAGCACAGGGTAGGGTTTACAGTGGCAGATTAGTCCGTATCAAAGGGAATCGGAATGACTTTGTGAGACTTGCGCCACAAATGGGAAATGTTTGCCTTTATCATCATTGGACCCCATGCATACACCATAAGAGGAGCTAGCTACATGAAGAGAAACTGAAAGAATCTGGAAATAGAAGGAAACAGACTGACTCGAGGATCAGTGACATGTAAATGAAGCGCTAGTTGACCAATCAAAGTCAGGTCTACTGTTCAACGCGGATGTATTTTGTCTGTGTGTATGTTCTTTGATAACTTGAAAATGACCCGATAAATTTGCCTACATTTACCATAATTACATATTATGGGTGGATACACAACTCTATTAAATTTTGGTCAAGGGAATGACCACCCGATACGTTCTAGATAGTATGTCAATGATATGTCCAAATGAGCCATCCAGTTAAAGTCTGTTCCACAATACAGGGATTTGGGATTGTTTTATGTGACATCTCCTGCCGAATATGTGCACATGCATGCAACATCTCTCTTCGAGAATCAAGTTGATGCTAAATTTGCGTACCATGTTGGTGTGCATGCGCACAATGGCCCTGATTTACTAAAGTCCAACCAACATTTTAGAAGACACTCGGAGTGGTTTTTTTCACTCTGAAATGGGCGTGTTTTGTGCAAAAATGGGTGTTTTACCCCATAAAATACTCTGAGTACTTTCAAAATCACTCGAGAAAAAGTGTGAGTTTGCCTCACACAATAACCGACAGCCAAGAGGCGGAGTGAAATTCCTAAAATTGAGTAATTTCTATCAAGGGACAGTTTACCATTGTGTTTTGTGTGAAAGTAACTTGGTTTATAACCCGAAAACATTTTGTATGGTTAAACACTTTTATGAATAAAGTATTTAATGTTTGGGTGATATTTTTATTACATTTTTTTACATTATAACACCTGAATAATTTTAATTATTGAAACTGTTTATAAAGAAACTAGTCCAAAACCTTTTGAATCGCACAAATACATTTTTATTTATAAATGGTCTTTAAGGTGTTTGGAGTTTGTGCGACACAATTGACTAGTGCTACACCAAAAATCTGTGTGACAGAAAAATAACCGACATGTGCGACAGATTAGTAAATAAGCCTGGAAAAAAAATGGACTGATATGAGAACACTCCACAATAAACACTCTACTTTTAGTAAATGAGGGCCAATATCTCTCTTCGAGAACCGACATAATAACATTACAGGTTGTGGATACTAAATTAATAGTGACAGAACTTTGAAATAGGGATTTATTCTGATATTTGGAATCGGGAATGATTTTTTCCCCCTGGTATAGAGCAATTGACATTATTGTCCCTATGGGGTAAAAGGCTTTTTGCCTTCCTTTGAAACAACTCAGTAGGGGCACAATAGGGATATAGGTTGAGCTTAATGGACTCTGGTCTTTTTTTTTAA
Source organism: Hyla sarda (assembly GCF_029499605.1). Taxonomy (NCBI): domain Eukaryota; kingdom Metazoa; phylum Chordata; class Amphibia; order Anura; family Hylidae; genus Hyla; species Hyla sarda. The sequence goes on from NC_079194.1 coordinate 217,003,598, forward strand.
CCTAATGAACCATGTAACTATAAGGAATGTGCTGTAAAAGTAAGGAACCAAAGACATCAGTGGCAAATTTTATAGAGACAAGTCAAGGTTTGAAGAAATTGTCACAGTGATCTGGGGAGGATGGAGGAAAAAGAGGATGACTTGGATCAGAGATGTCACCTGTGAGTCACTGGAATTATAGAGGATTTGTCACTTCTCCTGACATGTCTTTATAGTAAATCCTTGTACAGTATTTCCCATGAGAACAATTGGGGAACATCTGTACTTAGAACTCAGTGTTGTGATGTTCCTTTATTATTCCTTCTCAACTTATATGAATAAGACTTAATCTACATGGTGACTTCTGTGATTTTAACCATGGAGCGATAGCTGCTATACATTGAATGGCATGTGATCTTGTGGACTGCAGCTGTCACTTCATAGTCTACAGTATGCATCCCGGACTAAGTGACTGCTGGGTGTTACCTTTCTCCTTATCAAAAAGATGTGTCAGACTTAATAGACTTTGGCTCTCCAGATGGTGAAAAACTACTACTCCCATCATGTTCTGCTGTCAGGATCATTGTAGTGGAATTTTATACAGCAGGTTTGCAATATGTACTGTTTGATGAATTTTCTGGTAATCGGGACAAGTAACTCTCTTACAAAAACCAGCAAGTGTCCAATAAGTAACAGTTCAATGCCATTTGGAAAAAATGAGGCATAGGGGTAATTTTGGTAAAGCTCGTGATGTACGTTCATAGCCTATATTACTAGTCCTATAAGAAATCCATACAGCAGGTCAGACAATTAAAATGTCTATAATACACATATCTGAAATCATTTACTTTATCAATAACTCAGAGGGAATCAAAGGCATGAGCAGCAGATCCATTCAGCAAACTACCCCAAACACCGATAAGTGCCATATTCCATTGGGTGTTCAGTATTGTAATGGAATATAGATGATGTCATTATTCTAATTTACTCAACTAATCAAGTGGTAATTGCACTGGGCTTCATTCCTGCCTCCACCCTAACAGTGGTTCGTCTTAGCACCTTCCTATGGAGATGTAGAATACGAAGTGCAGAGCATTAAAACCTGGCTTTTAATCTGAATTCTGATGGAGTCGCTGGCTCCCCTGTGAGTGGAGAATATTGATCACTTTGGCTTTTAATTCTTGTGCCAAGTGATGCAATCGGTCTGATCTCCCTTGTGGGTTTGAGTGCTGAGGCAGTCAAACTGATAATGAATTTTGGTGTTTTTTTTTAAATAAATAAAAACACCTTAAACCATTCACGGTCACTGAAAAGTGTTTCTTATACTTGCCAGTCGCTTTAGGTGTAAAAACATGAAGAAGAGGTATTGGGAGGTAGCTTTGTACATAAGCGTAGTGCACTGCACAGTGACATATAAATCTGTAAAGAAGTCTTAACTCATAATACAGAATTCTATGTTATGGATCCTGTAGGTAGTCATGATGTCAGTGCAAAAGGCTATCACCACCATTGAACAGTCCCCTGGATATACTAGTTGATTCTCTCTGTGTATGTAAATTATTTGTTTTTCATTTTATTTATATTTGTAATGCCCCACTGGGGAGGACCCACTGTGCCACAAGAGGCAGCTGACCAGGCAGGCAGAAGGGGCAAACTGACGCTAAAGATAGTGTCAGACGCAGCAGAGCTGGCTAGGTGTTTATTAGCATAGCAGATGCTGTGAGAACAGTTAGCCAAGATGGCTACTGATGCAGGCTGGCTGGAACAAGCTGCTAGCAGACAGGAACATGGTCGACAGTCCAAGTTCAAACACAGGAGAGACAGGTCAGGTTCCAGGGGATGAGACAAAGGCAAAGTCCAGACACATGGCATAGAGGAGAAGTAAGATACGTGGCGGGAGAGAGAAAGAGATGCAGGGGGCGCTCCCTGAAATAGTATATTCACTGATGTGCACCCTCCACCACACCAATCAGTGAAATACCGACCTTAGGAAGGCTGCACTGGAACTCATGCAGCCCTTACGTCGTGGATGATGACCTTTATGTGAGCTGCAGCTCTCCCGCCGGCATCGGACTTCTATGTTAGAAGCCGATAGGAAATGCAGGGAAACAATGGAAAAAAGCCGGGCTAATGGAGGCGCTGCTCAGATGTCGAATTGACGGAGAGACTCAGGCGGTACAGGATAACAAATGTTATTAGTGATATAAGGACAACGCGTTTCGGCATGTGCTGATGCCTTCCTCAGGTCCACTTAACAGTTCTAAAACAATAAGGGAAGATATATATATATATATATATATATATATAAAATATATATCTATATACAATAATACACATAGAACAAGTGGTGCTGCAGTTTTATGTAGCAAGGGCAAAACATGTGAGAGATCTCACGGACAAATATGTGTATATTTAAAAATATCACAAATGGATGTGTAAAAAATCAATAAATAATTAGCATGCATAAAAACACAATTTAACTTTTAACTACTAGCATCCGTAATGTCTCTTTTATTAGCATGTGTTTTATGTACGCTAATTATTTTTTGATTTTTTACACATCCATTTGTGATATTTTTAAATATACACATATTTGTCTGTGAGATCTCTCACATGTTTTGCCCTTGCTACATAAAACTGCAGCACCACTTGTTCTATGTGTATTATTGTATATAGATATATATATATCTATATATAGATAAATATGAGGAAGGAATCAGCAGATGCCGAAATGCGTTGTCCTTATATCATTAATAAAATTTGCTATCCTGTACCGCCTGAGTCTCTCCGTCAATTCGACATCTGAGCAGCGCCTCCATTGGCCCGTCTTTTTTCCATTGTTTCCCATGGCATAGAGGATGTCACCTGATGGGTAAGAACCAGGACACATGGTATGCTGGTGATTGCCAACCAGCAGCTTTACAGTATTTATTAAATTATTTATTTATAGGGGGGGGGGGGTCTCCAAACTACACTTTTGTATAATCTGAAAATAAAAAATAAAATTTTCAAATATTCAATCTTCACAAAACAGCTCAATTGTTATAAAAGTTCAAATCCCATTCTCCTCTTGGCAATATTTCTTTAAACAACACACTTTGAAAAAGCACATCAAAAATGTAGTGTGAACACCTACTCACTTATATGTCTCAGTGGTTTAGGCTTCTGGTTGCCGGAGTCTAGCCAAGTGATTAGGTTGGTCTCAAAAGGAGAATTTCCTCAGTCCCTCTCTCCGCAAAGCCATGGGAAATGTGGACAGCATAAGAAAGAAAAAAATTCTGTTGTGAAACAGAATGAATATGGCTGAAAACCCATGCCTGCCACATGAGCTGAAACAGGTAAGCACAAGGCGTATGCAAGATCTTCTGCATTATTCTTTAATAACAGCCTATTCTACACTATATAAGAAGAAGAAACAGAGGGCTTCTTTAATCTAATTGTTTTTTTCTTCTTTGAACAAGTAGATTATTTCTGTTTCCATCAGAAGAGATGCTGCTAGCTTTTTTTTTTAGTTTACTCATCACTTTTGTGTTCAGTGAAAAACACAAGTCTGAAATGTTAATAGGCATGTCGGATGTCCTGTGGAATCCCATTTGTATATTACTGTGTCTACTTCCATTAAGTGGTACATTATGCACTAAGAGGACCTATGCGTAAAACTTGTTTACAACACTTTTCCTTGCTCTCAATAAATAATCAAAAACAAATGAAATATGTATGTATACTCAGTAAGATTCCTTAATACTTGCATTAGTGGGACCTGTTAATGCTGAATTATCGGATATCTGGAATACTGGATGCAGATAACGCAAAATGAAATACATAAGAAAAGATGCCATCATCATCTTAATGACTCTTAGTTTTCTATGTACATTCAGAAAGTAAATGATCTTGATAACAACACAATGTTAGGAAACTGTGTAAATTTGGTACAGGTGTAAACAAAATTAGAAGGTCATAAAATGAATATCTACATGTAGACCAAGGTAGACATCTACGCATCAGGATAGATTGGCCAAGGAGATGATGCTGGAACTTTTGTGTGATGCTGCTCTAATTAAAACTGTTATTTTCCTACTCAGTTATGATGGCTGGCCAGGTATGCCAGAACCCCCGATGCCAAGCACCGAGGATACAGGCAGGAGGGGTGAACTGATGCTGTAGTTGGTACAAGCACAGAAGAGTGCAGAGTAGAAGAGCTGACAAGGTGTCATAGCAGCGCTGAGTCTGTAGCACAGCAGAGCTGAGAAGCTCAGATGCAGCCATGTGGTGCAGGCTTGATGAAAACATAGGCGTTGTCCACAGTCCAGATCATACGCTGGAGAATCAGCAAGTAGGGATAAGACAGAGGCCACATCAGAAAAACAGGCACAGGTCAAGAACACAGATCAGCAGTATATAAATTATACACCTTTGGGGTTGCATGTCAGGAAAAGGACCAGGGGTGATGGCAATCATGACCTCAATAGTTAATGCTCAAGTGTACATAGAAGTTTTTTACAATTTTCTTCATCAATAGTAAAAGGAGTTAGTGATGATAAAGTAATTTTTCAGGAGCATAATGCATCATTCCAGAGGACAATTGTTAGAGTTCTTTTTCTACAGGAGAGGCATATAAATTCATTGACAAGTTTAGTGGAAGCACTCCAATGGGTGTAAGCCTGCTGTGCAACCTACTGGTTTCACTTTGGGCCAAACTTGGGAGCGATATCTAAGTGTTCTCCCGGTTTTTACCCTTTATCCTGCTCCAGGTTGCAGAACTGAACTTCTGCCGCAGGTGAGATATCAGGTCACCACCGCAAGAGTGGTCTTGATTAGGTGGCAGCTGGCCAGGTATGCCAGAATGCCCTGATGCCAAGCACAGAGGATACAGGCAGGAGGGGTGAACTGATCCTGTAGTTGGTACCAGCACAACTCAGAAGAGTGCAGAGTAGAAGAGCTGACAAGGTGTCATAGCAGCGCTGAGTCTGTAGCAAAGCAGAGCTGAGAAGCTCAGATGCAGCCATGTGGTGCAGGCCTGATGAAAACACAGGTGTTGTCGACAGTCCAGATCATACGCTGGAGAATCAGCAAGTAGGGATAAGACAGAGGCCACATCAGAAAAACAGGCACAGGTCAGGAACACAGATCAGCAGGATATAATTCATATACCTTTGCTAGTAGTAAACCACACAAATGCTCACGCAACAGCAGATGGGTGGAGCAACTTTTTATATGGTGAGAGAAACTTTAGAGAAGCGAGCACTGGCCAATTAAAGGGGTTGTCCATAAGATCTTAGTGACCCGGGATCTTAGTGACCCGGGATCTTAGTGACGAGTGCGTGCTGTAGATGGCACACACTCCCATAGAAATGAATGAAGCATGTGCTGTATACAGTACATGCTCGTCACTGAGTGCCGAGGTCTTATCCAGAGATCACAAGGGGTTCCGGCAGTCAGACCCCCTCACTTTCAGCTACTAATGCTTGTTGAAAATACTAGAACTACTGTGAAATGTAATATTTAACATTCAAACATCCAAGAATTCCCGCATCATGGAAGAGGTAAGACAAAGTAAAAATTTTATGATGGTGATTCCATATTTTTTCCTCGTACATTGAGTGATTTAATAGGTTTTTCTTCTGCTTGGTTTAATAGAAAAGCAAGCAAACAACTATTTACATGTATTTATTTGAACTATGTTTCATAACATAATTTCACATTATTTAGTGAAAAATCTGTGATTTGCTACAAAAATACAACAAATGGGTGAGCAGTGTGGGGATTACAACATTTTTGCCAGGGTTTGTAGTGTTCCAAAGAATTATAAATGCAATCTTGTAATCTTAGCTTTAGAACCCCTACTGGGACAAAAGAAATGTAAGTTTAATAATTAAAAGAAAATGTTACCAACAATACATCTCAACCCACTCAAACAGCTAAAAACAGCTAAAAAAGATATAGCTCTTGGAACAGTGGGGTTCTCTTGCCTAGGGCAACAAGGCCCAGGCTTAGGATGGCACTTTTTTCAGGGGTGGCGACGGGCAGTAACTATAATCCTACTTAGGGCTGGGCGGTATACCGGTTCATACCGAATACCAAATTTTTTTTCCTGCACGATATGAATTTTGGCTCATATCGCAATACTGGTTAGGCCCCTCCCCCACTCAAATTAATGAATTGTCAGCCGCAGCGCGCTGTCACCTAACTAATCATGTGTCACCCGCGAGCACTGCTTCTCTCCCCCCTGCCAAATAATTATCAGCCGCTGCTCTGTACTTTGTTTTCCTGTGCCCGGGCTGCAAATATTAAAAAACAAACTTTAACTTACCTTTGCCCTCCGTTCCCCTGTTGCCAAGGAACCGGCCTCACTGTCCTCCGCTGTTCTTGCTGCTTCCTGGCGATGGGAATGTCACAGAGCCTTCAGCCTATCACCGGCCACAGCGATATCCCGCCTCGGCCGATGATAGGCTGAGCGCATTGTCATGTAAGAAGCCTTCCGGCTCCTTACATGACAATGCTCTCAGCCTATCATCGGCCGAGGCAGGACATCACTGCAGCCGGTGATAGGCTAAAGGCTCTGTGACGTTCCCATCCCCAGGAAGCAAGAGGATCGCAGCGGAGGACCGTGAGCCCGGCAATGGGGGAACGGAGGACGAAGGTAAGTTAAAGTTTGTTTTTTAATATTTGCAGCCCAGGCACAGGAATACAAAGTACAGCGCAGCGGCTGATAATTATTTGGCAGGGAGGGAGAGAAGCAGCGCTTGTGGCTGACATACGATTAGTCCCCCGATGTGGGGTGCACCACTGAGCTGATAAACCGGCGGGGGGGGGCAGAGCTGCGCCCATCACATGATGATGGTGGGGGGAGGGGGTAAATACCGTTAAATACCGTGGAACCGCCATAATGTACAAAAATACCGTGATACACATTTTTGGTCATACCGCCCAGCTCTAATCCCACTTCCTCCCTCCTTTTCCCCCATGTACAGCATCTGCTGTCACTTTAAAGGGGTACTCCACCCCTGGAATCCTATCCCCTATCCAAAGGATCACAGCGTTCTGAACATTTTTGTTCAGAACGCTGGGTTCGGACGCCATGGTCGTGACTCGTGACATCACATCATGCCCCCTCCATTCATGTCTATGGGAGGTGATGTGATGAGTGACCACAGCCACCAAGCCCCCTCCCATAGACATGAATGGAAATGGAGAGGACGTGGACTGACATCACAACCATGGCCGCCCGAACCCAGCACTTTGATCAAAAATGTTAAGAACGCCAGGGTGCCATCCAGAGATCGCGGGGGGGGGGGGGGGGGGGTCCCAGCGGCTGTACCACCGGCAATAAGACATCTTATCCCATATACTTTGGATAGGGGATTAAATGTCCAGGGGCAGAGTACCCCTTTAATACCGATGGATGCTGGGAGTGGTGGAGATTGCACAAGTTCCATGCGCAGGCATGTATGATGGATAACACCAATGACGCATGTCCCTTCCTCCATGCGGCAGCATGGAGGAAGTGAACTGAGCTTTCCTTGAGCTCCCCTTTTAACAGGCAGCCCCAGGTCAGAACTGCAATGTACAGTCCCCCCAACATACCCAGGCTCTGGTCCACATTCAGCATGTTAATGTGATTGCAGAACCTTTGAAGATAACCTGGTGCACTAGGACATACATTTATGTCCTGTACATGAAGGAAGCACAGGGCTGCACTCTTTTTATGCACAGAAAATCCCGTGAGTGTCTGTAGCCTATGACACAGAATGGTGGAGCAGGCGGCTCGACCATCTACAGGAGGCAGATTCAGTGACGGGGTGACATCCCCGTGGGATAATTACTTCCCACTCTCTCCACTGGACAGTGTCACCCGATGCAGTCCGCAGCTCCCTAGCAATGTTACTGAGTACATGTTTGTACATTTGTGTAACTCAAGTTAGGAATGCTTATAACTTGGACTTATAAATTCAGCTCTTATAAATTCACATGTGTACTGAGTATTTTCGGCCTTGATATCTTTTTCCTGCAAACTTCTTCCTCCTTCAGTAGAAAAAACTACATCCCTTAAAACAAATGTTTGCTATTGCACTCCTTATGGTAAATAAAAAATCTTTCTAATGTACTTTGTTTAAAAAAATGAAGTTTTCCATGTTTTATTTGTGTTTAAAAAAGCTGCCACTAGGTGTCTCCCTACTTGTCTAGAGCACATTTTCCCCTATCTTTTGCACAGACTTTGGACTCCTGCTTGCCTGGCAAAAGTCCAAATGCAGGAAATGCTGAGGGGGGTGTGCAGCTCTATCCAATCAGAGCTCATCTCACATACTGAACTGCTCTGGGCTGTGTGTAGCAGAGTGGGGGAGGAAGTTCTCCCCTGTATGGCTTCAGATGATGTCACGCCTGCTGGGTAATGCCTCTTCCCAGTCTGTGAATCTGACTGAGACTGAGCAGAAAATACAGAGCAATATCAAGGTAGAAAACTAAAAAAACAATAAAAATAAATGCAGGGGGTGGTTTATCATGATGGGGACAGTGAACTGGGAGGATTATAAAAATGTACAAGATCATGAGAAGTACTCTTTAACCAAGCAATGTGAGCCAACTACTCCCCATGAATATACTGTATGTTCCTAGTATATCAATTGTTGGTTGGTACAGTATATCATGTATTGATGGCAGACAGTGTCTTCAGAGGGTGTGAGTGCTGCACTGCGGGGTATGAGAGCTGCACTGGAGGTGGTGATGACAATTGGGGGACTATACTAGGGGTGTCAGACCCTAGGTTTATGGTCACTATAGGGGGCTGTTCTAGAGGGAATCAGACCCTGGGGTGGTGATCACTGTAGGTGAGTTGTTCTGGGACTGTCAGACCCTGGGGTGATGGTCATTATAGGGGGGTAGAAATCCGACAATCAGACCCTGTGTTTATGCTGGCTATAGGTGGGGTGCTGTACTGGGGGTGTCATCCATGCGTGTAGTTTTGATGCAGAACAAAATTTTTGTTGAAGGAGATTTATCTTGCTGTCAATGGGTGAGCAGTGTGGGGATTACAACATTTTTGCCAGGGTTTGTAGTGTTCCAAAGAATTATAAATGCAATCTTGTAATCTTAGCTTTAGAACCCCTACTGGGACAAAAGAAATGTAAGTTTAATAATTAAAAGAAAATGTTACCAACAATACATCTCAACCCACTCAAACAGCTAAAAACAGCTAAAAAAGATATAGCTCTTGGAACAGTGGGGTTCTCTTGCCTAGGGCAACAAGGCCCAGGCTTAGGATGGCACTTTTTTCAGGGGTGGCGACGGGCAGTAACTATAATTCCGTTAAAAAAATTATGATGTTAATTTTTTAAGAAGAAATTCTGCAGCAGAAATTTATCAGCACAATTTCCGCTGTAGAATTTTTGCTGCAGAATCCCCATGCAGCAAGATAGGCTGTTGCAAAGCAGATTCCACCCACAATTTCCAAGCAGAACTCCTGGGGGGAAATTCCCAGTGTGAACGAGCCCTTACAGTAACATTTCCTCTGTTGCAAACAATTACAGTTCAGCTTTAACTTCCCATTTTGTTCTGGTAAGTTTGGCCAGGCCTAGGGCAGCACAAAACCAAAATACACTTCTTATTAAAGGGTGCCCCAACAAACTTATCAAAAAGCTTTATGGTAGGGTTACACATGCCGTATTGTGCTGCATATTTTCTGCAGCTGATTTTGCTACCCCTTTACTCCAGTGGGTAGTAAAATATGCAGCAAAATATGGCACGTGTGACCCTAGCCTTATGGTATGTCCACACAGTGGAAAATCCACAGCAGACCCCGTTGAAGTCAATGTAATCTGAGGAAAACTTACCCTAAACCCGCCCGTGTTGATGTTCCCTTAAACTCTGTGGCAACCTGCAGTAGCACCATAGGGGAAATAAAACATTAAAGAGGTTATCCAGGAACAGAAAACAAAAGTTAAAAGGGGTACTCTGGTGGAAATTTTTTTTATTTTTTTTTATCAACTGGTGCCAGAAAGTTAAACAGATTTGTAAATGACTTCTATTAAAAAATCTTAATCCCTCCAGTACTTATTAGCGGCTGAATACTACAGAGGAAATTCTTTTCTTCTTGGATTTCTTTTCTGTCACGACCACAGTACTCTCTACCGACGACTCCTGACGCGCTCGTCCATAATATAGCAGAGATGCGGCTCTATACAGCGCCCGCACCTCTGCTCTGTACTCTGAGTGATGTTCTATTCATATCACTCATTCATTCATATTTTCCGCCCAGAACTGTGATTGGCCGGATGTTTTCAGCCAATCACAGCTCTGAGGAAAAGATGAATGAATGAGTGGCCGGCCCGGAGTACAGTGCAGAGCAGGGATGTGCGAGCGATGTATACAGCAGCTCTGTATCTCTGCTATAGACAGGACGGTCACAGCGGGTGTCAGTAGTGACACCCGCTGTGATGTGTCCTTAAGCAGGCACTACTACTCTCAACATGGAGCACATTCTGCTCCATGCTGGGAGCTGTAGTACCTGTATTAATAGACAGATCGCAGCGTGTGTTACTTCTGACACCCGCTGCGATTTGTCTATTAATGCGGGTACTACAGCTTCCAGCATGGAGCAGAGTGTACTCCATGTTGGGAGTAGCAGTACTTGTAGTTAAGGAAAGATCACTGCGGGTATCACTCCTGACACCCTCTGTGATCCTCCTGTATAATGTATGGATGCAGTGGCCGCTCTCCTATGGTCCCCTGCATGGCCGTATATATACACATATTCCTATTTCCCACAGAGAGTTGTGATTGGCTGGAACCATCCGGCCAATCACAGCTCTGCGGGAAATCAGGGGACCATAGAAGAGCAGCCGCCGCATCTATACATTATACAAGAGGATTGCAATGAACATGGCGTTTTTCTTGGCATTTTTGCTCTCCCATAGACTTCTATGGGATGAAAACACCACGATTTCAGGGCCAAAAATGCCAAACTAGGTTTTGTCGGCGATTTGAAAATCCAGCCTCTGAGCCCGAAATTGCTGAAAAACGGCAAAAGGATAAAAAAAAAAAAGAAAGCCAAACTGAAAAATGCCAAGTGAATCTGGCATTTTGCAGTTTACTATTGACTTGCAGCTAACATCTGGACGGGGCATTTTTTCACTGAAAAAACGCTGTGCGGGAAAATTGGCGTTTTTAATGGCGTTTTTGCAAAAAAAAAAAAAACCTCAGTGGAGTTCCAGCCTAACCATGTTCGCACACAGTTTTTGGTCCCATCTGTTTTGTGTAGTCATATTTGTCTTATAAAATAGTTTTTTCTTTAAAACAATTACCGGTATTAAACTATTAACTAGAAAACGACTGCAGTATATTTGCTATCTTTTGGACTGTAAAATGGCCAAATGATGGACTTTTTTTTGGTACAGAATAGAGATGAGCGAACTTACAGTAAATTCGATTCGTCACGTACTTCTCAGCTCGGCAGTTGATGACTTTCCCTGCATAAATTAGTTCAGCTTTCTCGTGCTCCGGTGGACTGGAAAAGGTGGATACAGTCCTAGGAGACTCTTTACTAGGACTGTATCCACCTTTTCCAGCCCACCGAAGCACCGGAAAGCTGAACTAATTTATGCAGGAAAAGTCAGCAACCGCCGAGCCGAGTAGTTCGTGACGAATCGAATTTACTGTAAGTTTGCTCATCTCTAGTACAGAAGGTAGGGGAAAAGTGATATGTGAACATAGCCTTATACTGTTATGTATCAATGTAATGGATGGACAGTAGCCCATCCCTTCTGGCTAAATTGTAAGGGAACAGAGCTAAATTGATGAGAAGATTATATTGCACTGTTTGTATTTTTTTTAATTCCTGAGCCCAAATGCTTAGATTTTAAAATTCTGATCTTTATAAAATGTATTTAAATAAAACTAAAATTGGACTGGCATTTAAACTGTCTTGGTAACTTTAACTATTAAAATTGAATTACTGTAGCTAAGGGAATCAGTCATCACAGTATATGTTATTTCCATAGACATATGGAGCCGTAATATAATATAATAATGATTGCATTTGTGCTGACGCAGGTGGAAAAGGTCTAAAATATCAAAACATATTCAAATAGATGTCATGGTATAAAAGTACTAGTAGTCCCACAGCTTTCAGACGGTGGTAAACAGAGGACCCTCAGTGCTCCATGTTCAGAGGAGGCTTTGTCAATCCACCCTACCCTAACACTGTCTAAATTTAACTAGAGAAAAAAGAAACATTTAGCAAATGCTGTATACTTAGCAGCTCCACAGCTGCCCTCAGCTCAAATAAAACCAGGCCCACAATTAGGGGCTACCAAAATAAAGAAGCCTACCATTTAAAATGAAACTGTCACCCCCAAATTAGAAAGGGTCTCATTCTAAATATAGGGTTCAAGATTAAAATGACTATGAATAAACTGCTGTCGACCACAATACTTCTAATTTTACTATATTAACATTTGCTGCTATTTCTTGACATGTCATGAGTGATCATTATAGGTGGGCAAGTGTTGCTTCTTTGCTGCTTCTCTGATTCCTTCACCGGCAGTAGAATATAAATGATAGCCTTAAAATGATCTTTGTAATAAATGTGAACGTGCATCTAAACACACTACCGTATATACTCGAGTATAAGCCGAGTTTTTCAGCGCGATTTTTCATGCTGAAAACGCCCCCCTCGGCTTATACTCAAGTGAACTCTCCGCCATTTTCACTGCGGGGGCCTCTTCTCCGCGATTCGCACCCGGCCCCCGGACTAGTGACATTGCCTTGACGACGACGCACAGGGACATTCATGTACAACGTCCCTGTGCGTCGACATCAAGGCAATGTCACTAGTCCGGGGCAGGCCCGAAGCGCAGAGAAGAGGGCCCCCCCGGTGAAAATGGACTGCCCGGAACGACTAACCCTCCCCACCGGACGGTCCCTGCAGCATAGATGGCCTGGACCAGCTCACCCTTCCTTCCCGCCGAGGGGAGGTGGGTACAAAACAAAAGGGAGGGGGGGGCTGGATGATGACAAAGGCCGCAGTGGTCTTCAACCTGAGGACCTCCAGAGGTTTCAAAACTACAACTCCAAGCATGCCCGGACCGCCGATGGCTGTCAGGGCATGCTGGTAGTTGTAGTTTTGCGACATCTGGAGGTCCGCAGGTTGAAGACCACTGAGAAGGGATTGACAGGCGGTGATGATGAAGGGGGGGGGGGATGATGATAAAGGCCGCAGTGGTCTTCAACCTGCGGACCTCCAGAGGTTTAAAACTACAACTCCCAGCATGCCCGGACAGCCGATGGCTGTTCGGGCATGCTGGGAGTTGTAGTTTTGCAACATCTGGAGGTCCACAGGTTGAAGACCACTGACGAAGGGATTGACAGGCGGTGATGATGAAGGGGGGGATGATGACGGGGGTCTGGATGATTACATAGGGGGGATGATATATTTCCCACCCTAGGCTTATAGTCGAGTCAATAACTTTTCCTGGGTTTTTGGGGTGAAATTTGGGGCCTCGGCTTATATTCGGGTTGTCTTATACAGTATATACGGTACGTTTATTCCCTTCATGACTAACAATGCCGCTTTTATTCTGGAGGATGTGAAAAGCCTTTTTCTGATTTAGCACTTTTCTACAATTGCACAAAGAAATACTTTACGGGATTTAAGACTTTAAAAAAAAGTGTCATTTGATAAATAGAAAATTCTATTTATAAGAAAATGACACATTAAATTAGGAATATCCTCTGACCCATTCCTGCACTGTGCTGTAAATGTGCACTGCTGAGAGACAGCACTTAACTCCCAGCACCGTTCATCTATGCCACAGGGATTGTGTGGGCACAATTACCATTAACAGAAAACTCAGATTTTGGCAGTTTCAAGGGTGACTATAATGTTGTTGCGGCAGAGGTATACACATTCAAGCTTCCCAAAACCCGTAGACTTGCATTAGACAGCTGTCAATTCCGTAGACTACTTACTTTAAGCAGTGAGCTATAGAGTTTCTGGTAGTTTGAACTTGCATCCTGACACCACAACAACACTATAGTTACATAGAATGTGTCGGCAGATAGGAACCATATGACCCATCTAGTCTGCCCAATCTGAATCCTATCAATAGTCCCTGGCCCTATCTTATATGAAGGATAGCCTTATGCTTATCCCATGCATGTTTAAGCTCCTTCACTGTATTTGTAGCTACCACTTGTACAGGAAAGCTATTCCATGTGTGGTGTCCCAGCACCGTATTTCATACAGTGCCTTGGTAGGGGGGTCCCCAAAGTCAGAGTCCCTAGGACTGTCGGGGTCCGCTTCCCTAGTTAGCCCCTAGTCACCCCTTAGTGAATTAATATTTATAACAATTATCATAGTAAATATATATATTTCAATACTCATTTGTTTGGCATTGCAGGACCTTAGATCATGTGACCTGTTACTTAGAACTCTATGGTATGTTGAAGGACCTTAGGTGGTTCTTGTGTCACATGTTCACCCACAATGCCATGTAACGGTGAGTGACAGTTGTTATGGACCAATCCAAAACAGCTCAGCCCCTGCCCATATAAGGGAGCTGCGGCCATTATTCTCTCTCTTGGGTTGCTGTCACTGAACGAGGTAGGACCTCCGCAACTTTCAAGTACGTTTACTAGGCCAAAGCCTTGCGTCCTAGGCCTATACCAAAGCGGTTATACTTCAACAATTCCCCGCTACTCTCCGCCAGATCACTGGACCTAAACGCACCCCTAAATCCAGCGGATCTATGCTACAGAATCTTCTAAAAGCTAAATTGAGCTTATCTGATCCCAACCAACTGTCAATCGCTGCTCAACTAGAAATAGACTCTGTTATCTGGACTGTTATTGCTATATCCTGCTTCAGAAAATCTTCAGTAAAAGTTCCTGCAAGTTTTCCGTTAAACAGTGGTTGTGGACAATCCATTTATTTCGCACTCACCTATCGCTTTTGGGAAGGGTGGCGATAGGCCCTAGCAACATTACAGTATTTAACCCTCACCCTGGCGTCACGAGTGACAAGGGTTAACAGCGCCCTTTATTATCCAGAACAGCAACACCCCAACTACCCTACTCATGCATCCATTACTCTCTCAGTAAAGTAATACTTTCTCATATTACTATTAAATTTTTGCCCCTCTAATAATTAAATCTATGTCCTCTCCTCCTTTACCATGTTGATTCCCTTTATGTATTAAAAAGTTCTATCATATCCCTCTGTCTCGTCTTTCTTTCAAGCTATACATGTTAAGGTCCTTTAACCTTTCCTGGTAAGTTTTATCCTGCAATCCATGTACTAGTTTAGTAGCTCTTCTCTGAACTCTCTCCAAAATATCTATATCCTTCTTGAGATACGGTATCTAGTACTGCGCTCAATACTCCAAGTGGGGTCTCATCAGTGCTCTGTAAAGCGGCATGAACACTGTCCTCTTTCTACTGCTAATACCTCTCCCTATACATTCATGAGCACTGTCCTCTTTCTACTGCTAATACCTCTCCCTATACATCCATGAGCACTGTCCTCTTTCTACTGCTAATACCTCTCCCTATACATCCATGAGCACTGTCCTCTTTCTACTGCTAATTCCTATCACTATACACACATGAGCACTTCCCTCTTTCTACTGCTAACACTTTTCCCTATACATCTATGAGCACTTCCTTCTTTCTACTGCTAATGCATCTCCCTATACACCAAGCATTATGCCAGCATTTCCTGCTGCCCGATGGCATTGTTTGCCTACCTCTATTTTCTGAGATAATGACCCCTAAATCCCATTTCTTTCCCTTTAAACTTTATGAATTTGCAATTTATGTTACAGCATCAGAAGGTATTAGGGATCGCTTTGCCCCCTGTTCATCAGCCCTGGTGATAGCAAACACTGGCTTATGGTTTTAACCCCTCTCAACATTTGACATCACGTACATACGTACATCATAATGTCAGGAAGCAAGTATGGAATAAGTTCAACTGAATGCTGCCATCTGTGGCCAGCATCGGAGATCACTCCAAAGTCAGTCATTTATTCCCTTAGATTCAGTGGTCAGTAACAATTGCAGCATGTAGGGAGTTAAATTACAGGTTTTGGCCCTGTCCTGTCTCTAATCAGCACCCCTGCAAAGCAATCACATACTGCCAATCAGTGGCTGCGATGTTAGTTCTCCTAGAACAACCTGCCATTGGCAAACTGTACTAGGAGATAGCAGAAATGACAGTACACTACATTATATTGACGCATGCAGAAATGTTTGAACTATTAAAATATAATGGGGGGAACATTCAAAACTGTTTTTATTTTGTTTTTGTGCAGACTATGCTAGATTTGGTGAAAAAGTGGCGCATGGCCCATTTTCAATAGAATTTTGCCTTGTTTGCATCACGTAAGAAAATTTTGGCTGAGATTACCTTTTTAAAATAAAAAACTGGCTACTCCTATTTAAAAAAAAAGGACTGCCTAGTCTTAGTAAAACGAAGCAAGTTTATGAATGTCCGCCAATGTTATTTATCCCACATGGTTGAAAGCGGTAAACAAAACAATGCCAGATGTCCAATACTTGTACACAGAAGCCAGCGCCAGACTCCATCCATCATCCAGGTGATCCCATAGGTTGCCAAACCATACGTACATCCAGATCCAAGATAGGAGCTTTTATTAGTTTAGTGCCACATTTCGGCAGATATTCTGTAACAGCAAAGGTGCCTTTTAACTGCCGGCTCAGCACCACCGCAATGTGACTGCAGGGTGCCTCTCCATTTTCATGGCAGCCGGTGGCCCCCTGAAGGCCTCCGTGCTGGCTACAGGGCGATTTGCTAATGGAGCCTCCCCTTCCTTGCTGTGCAGCTACTTCTATTATGTCTGCTCACATAGCACCAGTGATCAGTACATCAGTGACCTTTGGAGTTTGGAGGGGATATTTCATATGGAGATGTAGAATAAACTGGAGTAAGCTGAAAAAATCTATTTTTATTGGACAGTCCTTTGGAACACTCAAGAAATGTTAGATCTTCTCTGCCTTATTAACAAAGTAAAGATAGTTATCCAGCTCACCCTCTGTTGCTGCGCTCGGACTGGACCGGGGATAGTCCGTATACCATGCAGAAAAAAGAGAATGTGCAGTGCCAAACTCGTGCAAAGGAACTTCTTTATTGTGTTGCCATAAGAAACAACAAGGACTCAGGAGAAGTGACGCGTTTCGGCCCTGCGGGCCGAAACACGTCACTTCACCTGAGTCCTTGTTGTTTCTTATGGCAACACAATAAAGAAGTTCGTTTGCACTATTTTGGCGCTGGACATTCTCTTTTCTCTGCCTTATTACATGCAGTCCTTTGGAACACACAATTTATATTTTGCGACTACTACTGATCAGCCATTTTTTCCGCCTTTGTGTGCCCAGTTATTCGGAACATGCAACATTTAAAGGGTACCTCTCATCAAATAAACTTTTTATATATTTAAGATTAATGAATGTTGAATAACTTTCCAATAGCATGTTAATGAAAAATATGCTTCTTTCTATTGTATTTTTCCCGATCAGTCCTGTCAGCAAGCATTTCTGACTCATGCTGGAGTCCTAAACACTCAGAGCTGCCAGCCTGCTTTGTTCACAGCCAAACAGGATGTGAACAAAGCAGGCTGGCAGCTCTGAGTGTTCTCCTTTGTGAACAAAGCAGACTGGCAGCTCGTAGTGTTTAGGACTCCAGCATGAGTCTGAAATGCTTGCTGCCAGGACTGGTAGGGAGACCCCTAGTGGTCATTTCTTCAAAGTGGAAAATTAAATAGAAAGAAGCATATTTTTTAATAACATGCAATTGTAAAGTTATTCTGCATACATTAATCTATAATATATCAAAAGTTTTTTTGATGAGAGGTACCCTTTAATAACTGTTACTGATCTATAATATTTTTTTCCTTTTTTGAGGACTGAAATTATTCAGATATGAAAGTAAAATTCGTATTTGGGTAGGCCGTAAACAATGTTAGCCAACACCCTCCTTCCCTCTCTACAAGTAGGCCTCGTGTTATGGCGTCAGCACTGGTTTGGTTGAATTAAATCTCAATAAAATGAAACCGATGTTTAGGACATCAAGATATATTAGGACACCTTTCTGTATAATGAAGTTTTCTCTTGATATATTGGAAGCCTTTAATAATTTTCTTCCCTTTAATCAAAATGGACAGAAGTTTGATTGTTGTTGTGAAAAACGGAGACGGGACAAAAAAGTCTTTACATTTCATTAAACAACAATTATCCAGCTATTTCTAAAGTGTCTAAAGCTCTAGAGTAAATAGAGAATATAAAAATATGTATGAAAATATAAAATATGTTTTATAGTCATTTAGTTAATAAATTTTAATTTTGTTTAGAAACTGCTTAAACCTGTTTGCAACAAGTACCTCAATTTTGTATGCAGCAAAGAAATGATCCAATAACTTACAACAGTCTCTTTTGGCATAACCGCACCCTTCATATTCATGATCACATAAATATTGTACAAATTTTACCGCCTTGTTTATTTCCCTTACAGATTATACCGTGAATTTACAATGGCCTCAGGTTACAATATTTTCCACATACAATGGTCTTCTCTGAAAAACTATAGTCATCCTACAATGCCAGAAACAGTCCAGATCTGCGAAATGTGTCAATGGCTGGAAAAATGGACCAATCAGAATGAGTATTTCACTGGTAAAACATCTGTATTAGTGAAGTGCATGCACTGACTGGCTGTCTGACAGCGACTTCCTACAGTACAGGGCAAGGGTGGACTGACACCTCATGGGGCCCCAGGGAAATAGAAGTTCATGGGGCCCCTGTGTCCCCCCCCCCCCTTTATAGACATCCTGCCAATAGACAATATAATTTATTTCTCCTCCTGTACAGTCTGCTGAGGGTGATAGGAGTTTGGTTCCTTTCATCTCACTCCTGTCACTCTTAGGCAGCCTGTACATGCTGAGATCTCACAGTGATAGGAATGTGCTATTTGATGGTCAGAAGGGAATCAAAATGCTGGCGCTGCCTACCTCACTGATGTACACTTACGGGGGAGGTGGAGTCAGTGCAGCCAGGTTCCAGGCAGTAGAGAGGAGGCATTCTCCAATACCTGAAGTTTAGCAGAATAGTGACTACAGCTCTGGAGGTGATTACAATGTAAGATATGATGCAAAAGCAGAATTGTGAGTGCAGCTCTGGAGGTGACGGGAGGAGAAGAGATGATGTAACAGCAGAAAAGTGACTACAGCTCTGGCAGTGACTAGAGCATAAGATATGATGCAAAAGCATTGTTAAGAAACAATGTAACAGCAAAATAGGGCAGTGAATGCAGCTTTGGAGGTGATTGGAGGGTGAGGCATAATGTTGCAACAGAAAAGTAGTTGCAGCTCTGGAGGTAACAGGACGATAGGACATGATGTTTCAGCAGAATAATGGCTGCAGCTTAGGTGGTGACAGGAAAATAAGACATGATGTAACAGCAGAATAGTGGCTACAGCTCTGGAGGTGACAGGGGGATATGACATGATGTAATGGTACAATAGTGACTGCAAATCTTTAGGTGATTGGAGGGTAAGGCATGGTTTAAAGCAGAATAGTGAGTGCAACTGTGGAGGATAAGACATGATGTAACAGTAACATAGTGGCTGCAGCTCTGGAGGTGACAGGAGAATAAGACATGATAAAACAGCAGAATAGTAGCTGCAGCTCTGGAGGTGACAGGAGGATAAGATATGATGTAAGAGCAGAATTGTGGCTGTGGCGCAGGAGGTGACAGGAGGATAAGGCATGTTGTAACAACAGAATAATTAGTGCGACATTGGAGGTGACAAAAGGATAAGGCATGTTGTAACAACAGAATAATGAGTGTAGCTTTGGAGGCGACAGGATGATAAGACATGGTGTAACAACAGAATAATGAGTGCAGCTTTGAAGGTGACTGGAGGATAAGACATGGTGTAACAGCAGAATAGTGACCACACACAGACACACACACACACAAACACACACACCACTTTCTTCTCTTCTTCCTCTGTGCAGTAAGGCTTATAGACCTGCGGGTCATGTGACACAAGTCCTTAACGGAGAACTCCAGTCAAATGAAATTACCTTTATATAGCTGCACATGATAAAGTTATATAACTTTGCAATATGAAGTGTAATCTTTGCTGAGTAAATACCCTGTTTCTCTCCAGGCAGGAAGTCCAGAAGATCTTATCACACTGATGACTAGCGTCTACCATAGAGGAAACTTCACACTCTCTTCTCCCCAACTGAGAGAGCTGACAGCTTCAGTGTGCCATGTTTAAGTGTCCCTGATTGGCTGAAGGGCAACACACCCACCTCACTGCTCACTCTCACAGCAGCCCCTCCCTGCAACTCACACAGGAAACAAGCCCAGTGTGTGGAGTTGTTTTTGCTGACTCAACAAGATTTTTAAAGGCTGTTTATGGGGGCTATGGGGGTCTGATATTGAAACAAATTAGCTGGGATGCCTTGTGGAGTCATGGTGAGCATATATATATATATATATATATATATATATATATATTTATTTTTTTTATTTTTTTTACCGCTTTTGGCTGGATATCTCCTTTAAGCACTCTCCTACACAAACCGTGAAGGGGAAAAGTTCCTGCAGTTAAGTAAGTATAATAATGCCCCCTCCCCTGTCATATCTGCCCCTAGAAACATGCCTCTCCCCCCCCCCTGCTTTCCTCCTACATTAGATGTTAAAAGATCATGGAGCATTGTCACGATTCGGCTGGCTGGAGGTGGATCCTCTGTGCCAGAGAGGGATTGGCGTGGACCGTGTTGGTGGACCGGTTCTAAGTTGCTACTGGTATTCACCAGAGCCCGCCGCAAAGCGGGATGGTCTTGCAGCGGCGGTAGCAACCAGGTCGTATCCACCAGCAACGGCTCAACCTCTCTGACTGCTGAAGATAAGCGCGGACAAGGGAGTAGACAAGAGCAAGGTCGGACGTAGCAGAAGGTCAGGGCAGGCAGCAAGGATCGTAGTCAGGGGCAACGGCAGGAGGTCTGGAACACAGGCTAGGAACACACAAGGAAACGCTTTCACTGGCACAATGGCAACAAGATCCGGCGAGGGAGTGCAGGGGAAGTGAGGTATAAGTAGGGAGTGCACAGGTGAACATACTGATTAGTCCTGCTGCGCCAATCAGTGGCGCAGTGGTCCTTTAAATTGCAGAGACCCGGCGCGCGCGCGCCCTAAGGAGCGGGGCCGCGCGCGCCGGGACAAGACAGACGGGGAACGGGTCAGGTACGGGAGCCGGGATGCGCATCGCGAGCGGACGCCTCCTGCGTCGCGAATCGCATTCCGGCTGGCAGTGATATTGCAGCGCACCCGGTCAGCAGGTCTGACCGGGGCGCTGCGAATGAGAGGATGCTGCGAGCGCTCTGGGGAGGAGCGGGGACCCGGAGCGCTCGGCGTAACAGTACCCCCCCCCCTTGGGTCTCCCCCTCTTCTTGGAGCCTGAGAACCTGAGGATAAGACTTTTGTCTAGGATGTTGTCCTCAGGTTCCCAGGATCTCTCCTCTGGGCCACAGTTTTCCCAATCCACCAAAAAAAATATTTTACCTCTGACAGTCTTGGAGGCCAGAATCTCCTTCACAGAGAAGACGTCAGACGAACCGGAAACAGGAGTGGGAGAAACAACTTTGGGAGAGAAGCGGTTAAGGATGAGTGGTTTAAGGAGAGAGACATGGAAGGCATTGGGAATATGGAGAGAAGGAAGAAGAAGGAGTTTGTAAGAGACAGGGTTAATCTGGCACAAGATTTTGAAAGGACCAAGATAGCGTGGTCCCAGTTTGTAACTGGGGACACGAAAGCGGACATAATTAGCGGAGAGCCATACCTTGTCTCCGGGAGCAAAAATGGGGGGAGTTCTTCTTATTTTATCGGCAAATTTTTTCATCCGGGATGAAGCCTGTAAAAGAGAATTTTGGGTTTCTTTCCATATGGTGGAAAGATCACGAGTCACTTCATCCACAGCGGGCAAACCAGAGGGCAAGGGAGTAGGGAGGGGAGGAAGAGGGTGACGGCCGTACACCACGAAAAATGGGGATTTAGCAGAAGATTCCTAGACTCTGAAGTTGTATGAGAATTCGGCCCATGGTAGAAGATCTGCCCAGTCATCCTGGCGGGAGGAAACAAAATGCCGTAAATAGTCACCCAGGACCTGATTAATTCTTTCTACTTGCCCATTGGATTGGGGATGATAAGAAGAAGAGAAGTTTAATTTGATCTTGAGCTGTTTACAGAGGGCCCTCCAGAATTTAGACACGAATTGGATGCCTCTATCCGAGACGATATGCGTGGGCAAACCGTGAAGGCAAAAAATGTGTACAAAAAATTGCTTTGCCAACTGAGGCGCTGAAGGAAGACCAGGAAGAGGAATAAAATGTGCCATCTTGGAAAATCGATCAACGACCACCCAAACAACTGTGTTGCCACGGGATGAGGGCAAGTCCGTAATAAAGTCCATACCAATCTGTGACGAAGGCTGTTCAGGAACAGGCAGAGGATGAAGGAGACCAGCAGGCTTCTGGCGAGGAGTCTTATCCCAGGCACAGACAGTACAGGCCCGCACAAAATCAACAACATCAGTCTCCAGAGTCGGCCACCAATAAAATCGAGAGATGAGTTGCAAGGATTTTTTGATGCCCGCATGGCCTGCGAGGTGGGAGGAGTGTCCCCATTTGAGAATCCCGAGACGCTGGCGTGGAGAAACGAAGGTCTTCCCTGGAGGAGTTTGCCTGATGGAAGCTGGAGAAGTGGAGATCAGACAGTCCGGAGGAATGATGTGTTGCGGAGAGACCTCTACTTCAGAGGCATCAGAAGAACGAGAGAGGGCATCGGCCCTAATGTTCTTGTCAGCAGGGCGAAAATGGATTTCAAAGTTAAAACGGGCAAAGAACAACGACCACCTAGCCTGGCGAGGGTTCAGTCGTTGGGCAGACTGGAGATAGGAGAGATTCTTGTGATCAGTGTATATAATAACTGGATATTTTGATCCCTCCAGCAGGTGCCTCCATTCCTCAAGCGCCAATTTAATGGCCAGTAGTTCTCGATCACCAATGGAGTAGTTTTTCTCCGCCGGAGAGAAGGTCCTAGAAAAAAAACCACAAGTAACAGCATGCCCGGAAGAATTTTTTTGTAGAAGGACAGCTCCAGCTCCCACAGAGGAGGCATCTACCTCCAATAGAAAGGGTTTAGATGGGTCAGGTCTGGAGAGCACGGGAGCAGAAGAAAAGGCAGACTTGAGATGTTTAAATGCGTCTTCGGCTTGGGGAGACCAGGACTTAGGATTGGAATTTTTCTTGGTTAAAGCCACGATAGGGGCCACAATAGTGGAGAAGTGTGGAATGAATTGTCTGTAATAATTGGCGAACCCCAAAAAACGTTGGATAGCACGGAGTCCGGAGGGGCATGGCCAATCTAACACGGCAGATAGTTTATCTGGGTCCATTTGTAGTCCCTGGCCAGAGACCAAGTATCCTAGGAAAGGAAGAGATTGACATTCAAAGAGACATTTCTCCATTTTGGCATAAAGTTGATTGTCCCGAAGTCTCTGAAGAACCATGCGGACATGCTGGCGGTGTTCTTCTAAGTTGGCAGAAAAAATCAGAATATCGTCCAGATAAACCACAACACAGGTATATAGGAGATCACGAAAAATTTCATTAACAAAGTCTTGGAAGACGGCAGGGGCGTTGCACAGGCCAAAGGGCATGACCAGATACTCAAAGTGTCCATCTCTGGTGTTAAATCCAGTCTTCCATTCGTCCCCCTCCCTGATGCGGATGAGATTATAAGCACCTCTTAAGTCCAGTTTGGTAAAGATGTGGGCGCCTTGTAGGCGATCAAAGAGTTCCGAGATAAGAGGTAAGGGGTAGCGGTTTTTTACCGTGATTTTATTAAGTCCGCGGTAATCAATGCAAGGGCGTAGGGAGCCATCTTTTTTGGACACAAAAAAAAATCCAGCTCCGGCAGGAGAGGAGGACTTGCGGATAAACCCCTTTTTTAAATTCTCCTGGATGTACTCCGACATGGCTTGAGTCTCTGGAGCAGACAGAGGATAGATTCTGCCCCGGGGTGGAGTAGTACCCGGGAGGAGGTCAATAAGACAGTCATAAGGCCTGTGAGGAGGTAAAGTCTCTGCTTGCTTTTTGCAAAAAACATCAGCATAGTCCATATAAGCCTTAGGAAGACCAGATACCGGGGGAACCACAGGGTCACGACTGTGAGTACTGGGAACCAGTTTAAGACAGTCCCTGTGACAAGAAGTACCCCAGTTCTTGATTTCTCCTGTGGACCAATCAAGGGTTGGGGAATGGCGTTGAAGCCACGGTAATCCAAGAAGAATTTCTGAAGTGCAGTTGGAGAGGACCAAAAATTCAATTTTTTCGTGATGGGGTCCGATGCACATTAGGAGAGGTTCCGTGCGGTAACGCACGGTACAGTCCAATCTTTCATTGTTAACAGAATTGATGTAGAGGGGTCTGGCGAGACTGGTCACCGGGATGTTGAACCTGTTGATGAGAGAGGCCAAAATAAAATTTCCTGCAGATCCGGAATCCAAGAAGGCCATAGCATAGAAGGAGAAGGTAGAAGAAGCTATCCGCACAGGCACAGTAAGGCGTGTAGAAGCAGAGTTCACATCAAGAACTGTCTCACCTTTGTGCGGAGTCAGCGTACGTCTTTCCAGGCGGGGAGGACGGATAGGACAATCCTTCAAGAAGTGTTCGGTACCGGCACAGTACAGGCAAAGATTCTCCATGCGGCGTTGTGTCCTCTCTTGAGGTGTCAAGCGAGACCGGTCAACTTGCATAGCCTCCACGGCGGGAGGCACAGGAACGGATTGCAGAGGACCAGAGGAGAGAGGAGCCGGGGAGAGAAACCGCCTCGTGTGAACAAAGTCCATATCCTGGCGGAGCTCCTGACGCCTTTCGGAAAAACGCATGTCAATGCGGGTGGCAAGATGAATAAGTTCATGCAGGTTAGCAGGAATTTCTTGTGCGGCCAGCACATCTTTAATGTTACTGGATAGGCCTTTTTTAAAGGTTGCGCAGAGGGCCTCGTTATTCCAGGATAATTCGGAGGCAAGAGTACGGAATTGGATGGCGTACTCGCCAACAGAAGAATTACCGTGGACCAGGTTCAGCAGGGCAGTCTCAGCAGAAGAGGCTCGGGCAGGTTCCTCAAAGACACTTCGAATCTCCGTGAAGAAGGAGTGTACAGAGGCAGTGACAGGGTCATTGCGGTCCCAGAGCGGTGTGGCCCATGACAAAGCTTTCCCAGACAGAAGGCTGACTACGAAAGCCACCTTAGACCTTTCAGTAGGAAACTGGTCCGACATCATCTCCAAGTGCAGGGAACATTGCGAA
This sequence comes from Hyla sarda, assembly GCF_029499605.1. Taxonomy (NCBI): domain Eukaryota; kingdom Metazoa; phylum Chordata; class Amphibia; order Anura; family Hylidae; genus Hyla; species Hyla sarda. Next base: position 217,028,969 of record NC_079194.1, read on the forward strand.
AGAAAGCCACGGCAAAACTTAGAGTCCCCATCAAATTTATCCGGCAAGGATAATCGTAGGCTGGAAGCGGCCACTCGCTGCGGAGGAGGTGCAGGAGCTGGCGGAGGAGATTGTTGCTGAAGCTGTGGTAATAGCTGCTGTAGCATCACGGTCAGTTGAGACAGCTGGTGGCCTTGTTGCGCTATCTGTTGCGACTGCTGGGCGACCACCGTGGTTAGGTCGGCGACAACTGGCAGTGGGACTTCAGCGGGATCCATGGCCGGATCTACTGTCACGATTCGGCTGGCTGGAGGTGGATCCTCTGTGCCAGAGAGGGATTGGCGTGGACCGTGTTGGTGGACCGGTTCTAAGTTGCTACTGGTATTCACCAGAGCCCGCCGCAAAGCGGGATGGTCTTGCAGCGGCGGTAGCAACCAGGTCGTATCCACCAGCAACGGCTCAACCTCTCTGACTGCTGAAGATAAGCGCGGTACAAGGGAGTAGACAAGAGCAAGGTCGGACGTAGCAGAAGGTCAGGGCAGGCAGCAAGGATCGTAGTCAGGGGCAACGGCAGGAGGTCTGGAACACAGGCTAGGAACACACAAGGAAACGCTTTCACTGGCACAATGGCAACAAGATCCGGCGAGGGAGTGTAGGGGAAGTGAGGTATAAGTAGGGAGTGCACAGGTGAACATACTGATTAGGCCTGCTGCGCCAATCAGTGGCGCAGTGGCCCTTTAAATTGCAGAGACCCGGCGCGCGCGCGCCCTAAGGAGCGGGGCCGCGCGCGCCGGGACAAGACAGACGGGGAACGGGTCAGGTACGGGAGCCGGGATGCGCATCGCGAGCGGGCGCCTCCTGCGTCGCGAATCGCATCCCAGCTGGGAGTGATATTGCAGCGCACCCGGTCAGCAGGTCTGACCGGGGCGCTGCGAATGAGAGGATGCTGCGAGCGCTCCGGGGAGGAGCGGGGACCCGGAGCGCTCGGCGTAACAAGCATGCAAGCTGGAGGTCTGCATATATTCAGCTTACATGCTCCCTGATTTTGAGAAGCAGAAAGTCCTGCTGTAGGCGAGTCCCCCTCGGACAGGGTCCCCCTCAGACCCGGGCCCTCGAGCAGAACCTGTCAGTCCGCCCCTGGTACAGGGAGGAACTACACGTTCTGTACTCTTTACCTGTGCCAGGATGAGCTCCTTCTTTGAACAACAGGTGAGGGCGACTCCATTTTACTTTTTTGGGACGCTGTGTGTACTGTACAAGACCCTGAAAAAGTAGTGGATGCATGGAATAGCCTTCCTGTAGAAGTGGTAGCTATAAATACAGTGAAGGAGTTTAAGCAAGCATTGGGATAGGCATAAGGCTATCCTCCATATAAGATAGGGCCAGGGACTGGTGAGAAAGTATGGCTAAAAATACTGCACAAAACTGAACCAAGATAGTTAACGATGGCTGACTTAGTGTCAAAATATGGACGCCACCCATTGCAGAAGCTCCTTTATGGAACATTCCTTTATAGAACATTTTAAAGTCGACCAGGCAGTGATATAAAACATGGCTAAAATACTAATGGTTGGGAATTTTGCTATACCCATGAAGGAATTTATAAGCTTCTTTCTATCATTCCCACCTTGCGCTCTTTCATTCCATATGTTTAGAAGCCAAGCTCCAAAGATGAGATTGTGTATGTTTGATTTAAGCAGCTTTCTTGTTTTTAATGTCTTGTCAGTACGCATTACCATTACTATTGTCTGGCTATAGCTGTGTATAGTTTATAGACCTATACAATTGGTCTAGTATACAACTGCTAGTCAACCACCTTTTTTCTAATGTATGTGGACAGTTAAGGCAATACCCCATCTTAAAGCAGCGATATAGAATAAGAAAGTTAGCTGGCATGTGGTGCCACTTATGAGCTAAAGAGATTATCTGTAACATAAATGATGCTTAACTCCCTTATAATACAAGTAAAAGGGGCTCCTACAAAGCAACCATTATCCAAACATAAAGCAGCATTTGCTTGGTTTTGGCACTAGATCTATATATGCTTTGGCAGGGAGTCTCACATGGCCTCTTTCTCGAAGAGAATCAGAAAAATTCTTCCCGCTATCCCGGAGTTATATATTTTACAGAAAGCCCTGCTGGCAGGCACAGCAGAAACATCATTAGAAAACTTGGATCCGGTCCTATAGAACAACTCTTGTCTAACAGAGCATTCACTGTCCGATTCAACATTCACTCCACAACCCACAAGATGACATTCCAGCCAAGGAAAAAGAAACTTCAGATACTACGGTAAATCTCACACAGGCAGTGGTCTGTGAACTGTCTAACTTAGCCATATGTGAACTTCAATATGAATAATTCAAAACAGTAGGACTATAATCCTTATTTATATAGCGTCAACACGTTCCACATTTACAATATAGAGATGACATATACAGACAAAATTCGACATTACAGAGCAACAAACTTCTTAAGTCATCCAGCTATATAGATCTATCTATCTATCTGATGTATATATATATATATATATATATATATATATATATATATACACATACATATTGGCCACTATTTTGTACACTTGTGCAATTGCTTGTTAGTACAAATGGCTAATTAGTCATCAATTAGCAATCACATGGCAGCAAAGCATTTAGACATGTAGATGTGGCCAAGACAACTTGCTGAGGTTCAAACTGAGCATCAGAATGTTGAAGAAAGTCGATTAAAGCATACCTGTCACATGCCTCAAAACAAACTGTTATATGTTACTCAGTACCATATATTTTTTTGGCTCTATCAGCCATATTACAGCTGCCCATAGGCTTTCTCATTTTCCCAGAGGGAGGGGGTGTGTCCTTCTCTTGCCTCAATGTGATGAATCCTCCCTCACTCTGCTGACTCACTGCTCTGGCAGCCTGGCAGCCCTGCTCTGTAACCCTTACCTCTTTGGTTTTATGTTGTAGACACACACACACACACACACACATATTATTAGAGATTGCTTGTACTCTACCACCAAAGACAATATGGTGAGTGTATGACTTACATCTTCCTAAACTAGTGCAAAGGTTTAGTGCTAAAAGTACAGTTGCTTTTTTATGTTGCTATGTCATCCCTCTGTATAAACCTTTGCCAGTCCTGTAATACTGGGACTTGTAGTTTTGAAATAGTAGGAGGTACAGTGTTTGGATAGCTCTTTTTTTGCAGCAGTGTTGCCTTCAGCTATTAGCTTACAGCTTTTGCAAAATTACAACTCCCAGCATGCTCAGACATCCTTTGACTGTCCAGGCATGCTTGGAGTTGTAGTTTTGCAACAGCTGGAGGCACAGGTTTGGTAAAACTCTGTATTACAGCAGTGTTGTTGCAGGCTGTGTTCCTCCTGCAGCCTTGTCCATCAGTTATCTCATGTCCATGACCCTTAGACACGCTCATGCTGCTGTGGATTCATCAGTGTCCCAGAAGGTATGGGGACCCCTAGTGGTAGGAATTTCAAAGGCAGTTTTCTTCAATAAAATGGGATTTTTTTTTTTTAAAGAAGTATTTTTGAAAAATTATTGTTACACTACTATTGCATGGACCCGGCATACAGGTGCACACTGCTAGGCTAAATACACACAAGCAGGAGAATACAGCAGCACATTGCTAGCACAAAGATATAGGTGAAATATGAAATGCTATATTGCTATAATGAAAAATTGAGGTGCTTCGCTTACATTTTGGCCAAATAGTGTGTACCATCCCACCACGATACAGTGACCTCATTGGGATGGACCCTACACTATGAATGTGCCTCTGAGCAGTCATTTACCAAGCTTGTAAGGTCTGAGACATCCAGCACCTTATACAATGGGTGGGGTGCAGGAACCAACATGGAGGTAGCCACTCCCCCCATATGTGCAATACAAAAATGGATAAGTTGGCCAGCACATACTGATACACAACTATTGCATGGGCCGGCATACAGGTGCATGCTGCTAGGCTAAATATACACAAGTAGGAGAATACAGCAGCACACAGGTGAGATGGTACACACTATTTGGCCAAATGGTAAGCGAAATACCTCAACTTTTCATTTTTCATTATAGCAATAGAAAATCTCATATTTCATCTATATCTTTGTGCTAGCAGTGTGCTGCTGTGTTCTCCTTTTTCATTTTTGCACTTTTGTATTTTCCTCCTTTCAGTTTTCCACCAACAGACCCATATGAGAACTTGTTATGCGCTACCAATTTTACTTTGTAATGACATTTCAGTCAGTCATTTCACCACAAAATCTACAAAAATTATTTGTGGGACAAAATTGAAGAAAAAGACACCATTTTGTTATTTTTTTGTGGCTTCCGTTTCAACGCCGTGTACTTTTTGGGTAAAAATTACACCTTATATCTATTCTCTAGGTTAATAAGGTTACAGGGACACCCAATTTATGTAGGTTTTATTTTATTATACTTCTGAAAAAAATTATAAATACATGCACCAAAATAAGTATGTTTAAAATGATCATCGTCTGACCCCTATAACTTTTTTTTTTCTGTATTTATTTATTGATCTGTAGTTTTTATCAGTAATTTTTGTTTTGATGGGACTTTTTGATCGCCTTTTATACATATTTTTAGGGTATACAAAATGACCAAAAATACCCAATTTTGGACTTTGGAATTTATTTAATGGACCACACAGTTTAAGTAGCATTATAATTTTATAGTTTGGACATTTACGCACGCAGTGATACCATGTATGTTTAGGTTTATTTTTGTTTACATTTTTTTTAAATTGGAAAAGGGGGGTGATTCAAACTTTTATTAGGGAAGGGGTTAAATCACATTTATTAACTTAATTTTTTTTACAATTTTTACACCATTTTTTTTTTGTCCCCATAGGGAATTATTATATGCAATATTCTGATTGTATACACTGTTCAATGCTATGCCATAGCATATCATTGATCAGTGGTATCTGCACTCTGCTGCTTCAGCCACCTGAGCAGGCATGGAACAGCAGATCGCTGATTGGACGGAGATGGCTGCAGGTAGGGACCCTCATATACAGGGAGAGGGTCTGCTGTCCTAATGCAGCTGCAGCAGACATTTGGAGGTATCATTCATGACAGTGTAACCTGTCAAATGTGAAGTAATAGTATTATACTTTTTATTCTTTATTTGTAATTCAATTTATATAGTCCATTTTTATTATCGCATACATATAATTTTTGAACATCTAGAGGATGCTAAAAGACTTTATAGTGAGATATGGAGCTGAACTCACTTCAAAGCCGGTAAGTAATGGCTGTTATCAGCAGCCAGAATGCAGTTAATGCCAGACCTCGGCGATCACAGCAATGTCCATAACTAACACTTTAGATGCTGTGATCAAAGTTGATTGCGGCATCTAAAAGTGCAAATTACTGGTGCCAGTGGGTTTTAGGGGGGCTGATCGGGACCTACGTGGGGTGATGCAGGGTTCTATTTAGCTGACATGACAACGGAGGCCCCTACCTCATGAATTGTGTTTTATTAAAGGGGAACTCCGATACAGAACATATTATTCCCTATACACAGGGTCCAACCGCAGGGAGGGACCCCCCCTCCCCCACTCTCTCGTGCCGTGCACCCTGGCTGTTCTCATGTACGGAGCGACCTCAGCACCATGCATGGATTAATGTCGACCACTGCACAAAGAGGTGGCTGACACATCCCTCCGTGTAGCTCTATGGGAGAGCCAGAGATACATGAATGCTGTATCTCCGGCTTTCCCATAGAGATACACAGAGGGACATGTCGGCCACCTCTTCGCGCAGTGGTCGACAGTAATCGATTTGTGGTGCTGAGGTCGCTCCGTACATGAGAAGAGCCAGGGTGCACGACAGGAGATAGCAGGGGGTCCCAGCGGTCAGACCCTCTGCAATCAGACAGAGAGGATGAGATGCTCTGTACCAGAGTTCCCCTTTAACATATGTAAGGCTTTTACTAATATTTCAACAAAAAAAAAAAATGTTTTGAATTAAGTGCCTTTTTTTTTATTTGAGCCCCTGCCCTCCAAAATGTCTGTTCACATCCCTGGCTGGATGTCTCAGACCTTACAAGCCTGGTAACTGACTGATCAGAGGCACATTCATAGTGTAGGGTCAGTCCCAATGAGGTCACCTTATCGTGGTGGGATGGTACACACTATTTGGCGAAATGGTATGCGAAGCACCTCAATTTTTCATTATAGCAATATAGCATTTCATATTTCCTCTATATCTTTGTGCTAGCAATGTGCTGCTGTATTCTCCTGCTATTGCCAAGATGTACAACATATAAAATCTGACAGTGCCCATTTAAGTGGCTTTGAATGTTTATTTATATGTATACCCTACTGTACTGTTCTGTATTTAACCCCTTAGGGACTCATGATGATTCTAATCCTGACAAGATCCCTTTCCATACCAGGCGAGCCCTAGCTGATTTGCGTAGCTGGTGGTCACTGCTAATAGGACAGGCGGCTATTAAGCATTTAAATCCTGCAGTCAAAGAGGACGGCGGCATCAAAATGCAAGTTACAGGTATTGATATACCTGGTGCAGTGCGTCGGATCGCCAGTCCGCCATTGTCCAGTGAAGGTTTATCCGAGCCTCTGTGGCTAACGATCTGCTCCTATTGATAGAGAATGTCTGCAGCAGGCACTGGCAATAGAGCACAGATTTCATGGCTCAATGCAGTACAGAGGAATTGCATTGATCTGTATGAGTCATCTATTAATGGCTCATATAAATTCCTTTATGGGGAATTATAAAGTATGGGGGGAAAAAGTTAACCCCTGTTTAAATTAACCCCTTTCTTAATAAAACTTAAAAATACTCCCCTTTAAATGGAAAAATGTAAACAAAAAAAAAAAAAAAACAACATTATTGCTGCACATAATAACATCTGAACTGTTAAAAATTAACCCTAATGAAACTGCATGGTAAATGGCATGAACTTAAAATCACATCACATTCCAGAAAAAATTGGAATTAAAACGAAACCAAGAATTCATTACCAAAATGTTACTGATAAAAACTTCAGATCAAGCAGCCAAGTATATGGAAAAATAAAATAAATTATAGGGGTCAGAAAATAGAATTTTGTTTAAGGTAGTAAAATATTAAGTAAACTATACAAATTAAATATTGTATTTGTACTGACCCGAAGAATCAAGATAACATATCAAACTAGCAAAATTTATTTTTTTAATTTAACCTCACAAACACATATTTTCTTTTTTTGCAGTAAAAGTTATAGAATAATTTCCTTACAAACTACAATTGGTCCCACAAAAAACAAGCCCTCATATTGCTGTGCAAATAAAAAAAAAAAAGAGAGAGTTATGGCTTTTAAAGGTATACTCCTGTGGAAAAAACATTTTCAAATAAACTAGTGCCAGAAAGTTAAACGGATTTGTAAATTACAGTACTTCTATTTAAAAATCTTAATCCTTCCAGTACTTATCAGCTGCTGTATGCTACAGAGGAAGTCGATTAGTTTTTTCCAGTCTGACCATAGTGCTCTCTGCTGACACCTCTGTCCGTGTCATGAACTGTCCAGAGCAGGAGAGGTTTGCTATGGGGATTTGCTCCTGCTCTAATCAGCTCCTTACGCAGGCAGAGGTGTCAGCAGAGAGCACATGGTCAGACTGAAAAGAACTACACAACTTTCTGTAGAGCATACAGCAGCTGATAAGTACTAGAAGAATTAAGATTTTTTAATAGAACTAATTAACAAATCTGTATAAATCATTTGTTTTCCACTTGCATACCCCTTTAAAAGGCAAGGAGGAAAAAAAAGAAAGTGCAAAAATGAAAGTTGGACTGGTCCTAAAGGGGTTAAAAGCTGGAATAACTGTCATCATTGATAGGGTATACAATACCTTTAGAGTCTGAAGGAGCAGTAAAAAAGGTTGGGGCGCTCTCTCGTGGATGATGGTGGCGTGGTGAACTTGTCAAGAACCACTGCACTCTGGGTGATGTGATGTCCCGCCGAGGTTATCATCAGGGACAGCACCTCACCAGGCGAGTGCAAAGTGGAAAGTAATAACGGCAGTTGTGCTGCTGGAGACCCCCTGTCCGTGACTGCGAGGGGGTACGGAAATATTACAACCAGGAAGAGGAGAGTAGAAAATGGGGATACTAGACGAGCGCTACTGCTAGAATAAAAAGGATGCAGAACGCCAATAAAGCACAGGACAGTTAATCATTTATAAAATAAATTATTTCGGCGTCCTGAAGCCTATGGTGTGCTGTGGTGGCATGCCACCACAGCACACCATAGGCTTCAGGACGCCGAAATCATTTATTTTATGGACCTGAAGAAGGCACATGCTGGTGCCGAAACGCGTTGTCCGTTTGTTCTAAACCACAATAAACTGTCCTGTGGAATACCTTTAGAGGTCACTACATTAAAATCCCAGAAAAGCTAAGTGATGTCAGCTTTCAGACTTTAAACAGAGAAAATAGCACAGGACTGACACAGAATGGAAAATTTTGGCCTCAGACAAATACCACAAACACTCTGCATGAAGACAACCTTGTAATAATGAAATGCCACCCACTGGTCTCCTAAAATGTTGCATAAGCATATGCCTCCTTTTTAGATGACCCTCAAAGAGTTTTAGAATTTGCAAAAATATCTACCCCCCCTCCCTGCAGAATTACTCTTCCCAAGCATCATAACCAGCTCATCAAGACTAAGGCTGGTATACCACGGTTTTGGGTTTGGTCAGAAAACCGGATACAGGGCAAAAATGAGACGACCGGAGTCACTATCTGACTATTTGATTCAAATTAATGAGATGCCGGTCAGGTCCGGGTCCTTGGGTATGGGAGCGCCCGATTTTCACTCCCCCCAGCCGAATCCGGTGACCGTATGCTCAAAATGTAGTGTGAACCCAGCCTTACATTCCCTGGCCCACCTGGCTGATACTCCCCCTCCCTTTTTGTGTCGTATTTTGTTATTTTGTCTTTTTTGCAATGAAACATTCTTTTGGAGCATTTTTTGTGATCTCCTAAGCTGCCTTCATTTTACACCTGTAATTGCTTTGGCTCTTGCTCGAGCCGCTCTTTCCACTCAGCTTCACTGAATTTTTTTTTGTCCTGTTACGAAATTGTAAAAACCTTTAATAAAAACAAATGCTTAATATAATATAAAAAGTAGCATAAGATCCATTGTTGTATAAACAAAGAATGATGTCAGCGCAGCACTCACCCTTGATAGTGGTTTATTCAGATCAACGATACACAGGAAGTGAAGATCCGCAGTACAGTGGGGTCCGGGGGGGGGGGGGGGGAGAACAGGAATGAGGACTCAATGGAGTCCTTGCAGCAACGTTTCGTGGCAAAACTCCATTGAGTCCTCATTCCTGTTCTCCCCCCCCCCTCCCCGGACCCCACTGTACTGCAGATCTTCACTTTCCTGTGTATCGTTGATCTGAATAAACCACCCAATCAAGGGTGAGTGCTGCGCTGTCATCATTCTTTGTTTATACAATTTTGCATCTCTGTCTATTGCTGCATTGCACCACCCAGTGCACAGTACAGGCCCCTACTATAATACATCAATCCATTGAGCAGGACCCCAGTGCCGAGTGCCTATATTCTATTTTTCCAATAAGATCCATTGTACTCGGCAAGAATCTCTGATTACTTGTACATAGAGAGCGACTAGAATTCTTGGTCTTTTCCATATCAACCTTCTCATTCTGTTGGTTCTGGGCTGAAATACTTTTCACCTAGCCCCAAGTGAATAAAGATGTTTGTCCCGTGGTTGATGACATGGTTATCTCACAGAATGATGGACTGAGCTGAAAACACTTCTTCCAATTATCGAAACCCAGCAAATGCTCTACTCTTCTTATCTCAGGGAATGAGAAGAAGAGATGTGCATGACCTTGTAGCTGTATACAAAAGCGCTGCAAATAAATTATACTGTATTCAGCAAAGATTACCGATACATTCCAGTAAAAGCACTTCTTGGCTTAGATGTCACTACAAAGAATTCCTTTTCTTTAAAGGGGTTATCCAGGAAAAAAAAATTTTTTTATATATCAACTGGCTCCAGAAAGTTAAACAGATTTGTAAATTACTTCTATTAAAAAATCTCAATGCTTTCAGTACTTATGAGCTTCTGAAGTTAAGGTTGTTCTTTTCCGTCTAAGTGCTCTCTGATAACACGTGTCTCGGGAACCGCCCAGTTTAGAAGAGGTTTTTTATGGGGATTTGCTTCTAAACTGGGCGGTTCCCGAAACACACGTCATCAGGGAGCACTTAGACGAAAAAGAACAACCTTAACTTCAGAAGCTCATAAGTACTGAAAGGATTTAGATTTTTTAATAGAAGTAATTTACAAATCTGTTTAACTTTCTGGAGCCAGTTGATATATAAAAAAAAGTTTTTTCCTGGAATACCACTTTAATATTTAGTGCCCATGAAAAAAGAATCAGCTGTAATCATTAGACTCACTTTAATTTGGAGCAGCACAGGTATAAGTGCTCGTTTCCTAATGTTTATCTCATAGAGAAGTAGGACAAGATGTCAATGGAATCAGTGTTCACAATCACATTACACTTACAAAGATCATAAAGGTTCTTGGCATGTATAGTGTTCCACTTTGTGCTCCTGTCTACAATCCATATGAAAAACCAAGGCAAACATGATGAATAAGGCCTTCTTGGCTTGTCTTGCAGCACTAAGGCAATGGGTTTGACACCTATGCAGTCGTTGTAAAAATCGGTCATACTATGTGGAGATATACGTGGAAGAAAAATAAATAAACAAGTGGGTACGAGGGCTGCCAACCATCCGTAAATTACTGGACAGACCGTAAAAAATTATTTTTTAGATGTTTTCCAGAAAATGGGGGGGAAAAAAAATCACGTTGACAAATTAGAGGGACTATGCTAATGTGGTGTTATTAATAGAAGAAAAATGTAGGGCAAATCCTAGAGGTACTTTAATTTCTAATTTTGTTTTAGTACGGGGTACTTGGTTTAGCTTTGTTGAAGGGGTACTCCGCTGCTCTGCGTTTGGAACAAACTGTTCCGAACGCTGGAGCTGATGCCAGGAGTTCGTGATGTCATAGCCCCGCCCCTCATAATGTCAAGTCCCCCCCTCAATGCAAGTCTATGGGAGGGGGCATGACGGCTGTCACGCCCCCTCCCATAGAATTGCATTGAGGGGCGGGACGTGACGAGAAAGAATACTGTATAATCCTGGGTATCACTTGAAGCCAAGGATGGAGTGGCCATTTAAGAATTATTGCAGAGTATAAGGCCATTACATAGCTACTACACTTCTCTGAGGTTAAAGGGGTATTCCTGAGGAAAAAAAATGTTTTTAAATCAACTGGTGTCAGAAAGTTATACAGATTTGTTAATTACTTCTATATAAAAATCTTAATCCTTCCAGTACTTATCAGCTGCTGTATGCTCCACAGGAAGTTGTGTAGTTCTTTCCATTCTGACCACAATGCTCTCTGCTGCCACCTCTGTCCGTGTCAGAAACTGTCCAGAGTAGAAGCCAATCCCCATAGCAAACCTCTCCAGTTACAGATGTGGTAAGGGTTTGATGAGGGCAGATGGAATTACCCTAGGGGCAGATGGCATTAAAGGGGTACTGCGGTGGAAAACTTTTGTTTTTAAATCAACTGGTGCCAGGAAGTTAAACAGATTTGTAAATTACTTTGATGAAAAAATCTTAATCCTTCCAGTACTTATTAGTTACTGAATACTACAGAGGAAATTATTTTCTTTTTGGAACACAGTGCTCTCTGCTGACATCACAAGCACAGTGCTCTCTGCTGACATCTCTGTCCATATTAGGAACTGTCCAGTGCAGCATATGTTTGCTATGGGGATTTTCTCTTACTCTGGACAGTTCTTAAAATGGACAGAGATGTCAGCAGAGAGCACTGTGCTTGTGATGTCAGCAGAGAGCTCTGTGTTCCAAAAAGAAAATAATTTCCTCTGTAGTATTCAACAGCTAATAACTACTGGAAGGATTAAGATTTTTTAAAAGAAGTAATTTACAAATCTGTTTAACTTTCTGGCACCAGTTGATTTGAAAAAAAAAAAAAAGTTTTCCACCGGAGTACCCCTTTAATTGCATGCCTAGAAAAGGATGAGATAAGTGATGTGATCCTAAACGGCAAATTTCTTTTTGGCTCATCTCTTTTTCTGATGCTCACTCATTCTGACTTCCACTGCTCAGGAAGAGGTGTGTCCCAGACAAGCACTGAGCCTGGTCTCACAATGTATTCACTTTCTCCACAACATGTAAAAATATTTAGATTCTGACAGTGCCCATCTAAGGGCTCTATGGCTATTAATGGTCAGTGTACTCAAATCACTCTCAGTCTGCCCCTGACTAACAGAGGCAGGCATGAAAAAAGGTATAAAGCCTCAATGCTTCAAAAAAGCTTGTGTTACCTATACTAGTACACATGCACTACTGTCTAAAGCAAGTAGACTGCGTTCTCTTCTAACTGTACCTAGATACATTAAAATATAGGAACATATCGGCAGATAAGAACCATTCGGCTCATCAAGCATGCCCAATATTCTAAATGCACTGAATAGTCCTTAGCCCCATCATATATGCAGGATAGCCTAATGCCTATCCCTATCTTATATGAAGGAAAGAATTAAGCCTATCCTTATCTTATATGAAGGATAGCCTTATGCCTATCCCTATCTTATATAAAGGATAGCCTTATGCCTATCTTATATGAAGGATAGCCTTAAGCCTATCCTTATCTTGTATGAAGGATAGCCTTATGCCTATCCCTATCTTATATAAAGGATAGCCTTATGCCTATCTTATATGATGGATAGCCTTAAGCCTATCCTTATTTTATATGAAGGATAGCCTTATGCCTATCCTTATCTTATATGAAGGATAGGCTTATGCCTGTCCTTATCTTATATGAAGGATAGCCTTATGCCTATCCTTATCTTATATGAAGGATAGCCTTATGCCTATCCTTATCTTGTATGAAGGATAGCCTTATGCCTATCCTTATCTTATATGAAGGATAGCCTTATGCCTATCCTTATCTTATATGAAGGATAGCCTTATGCCTATCCTTATCTTGTATGAAGGATAGCCTTATGCCTATCTTTATATGTAGAAACGCATTATGCCTATCCCTATCTTATATGAATTATAACCTTATGCCTATCCTTATCTTATATGAATTATAACCTTATGCCTATCCCTGTCTTATATGAAGGATAGCCTTATGCCTATCCCTCTCTTATATGAAGGATAGCCTTATGCCTATCCTTATCTTATATGAATTATAACCTTATGCCTATCCCTATCTTATATGAATTATAACCTTATGCCTATCCCTATCTTATATGAATTATAACCTTATGCCTATCCCTGTCTTATATGAAGGATAGCCTTATGCCTATCCCTATCTTATATGAAGGATAGCCTTATGCCTATCCTTATCTTATATGAATTATAACCTTATGCCTATCCTTATCTTATATGAATTATAACCTTATGCCTATCCCTGTCTTATATGAAGGATAGCCTTATGCCTATCCCTATCTTATATGAAGGATAGCCTTATGCCTATCCTTATCTTATATGAATTATAACCTTATGCCTATCCCTATCTTATATGAATTATAGCCTTATGCCTATCCCTATCTTATATGAATTATAACCTTATGCCTATCCCTATCTTATATGAATTATAACCTTATGCCTATCCCTGTCTTATATGAAGGATAGCCTTATGCCTATCCCTATCTTATCTGAAGAATAGGCTTATGCCTGTCCTTATCTTATATGAAGGATAGCCTTATGCCTATCCTTGTCTTATATGAAGGATAGCCTTACGCCTATCCCTCTCTTATATGAAGGATAGCCTTATGCCTATCCTGATCTTATATGAAGGATAGCCTTATACCTATCCCATGCATGCTTAAACTCTTTCACTGTATTTCACAGCAACCACTTCTGCAGGAAGGCTATTCCATACATTCACTACTCTCTCAGTAAAGTAATACTTCCTCATATTACTGCAGTAACCTTTTTCCATTTAAGGTTTAAAAGTAACACAAAAAATAGTTTTTTCAATGTTCATTTCTGTTGGCGTACCGGGTAGATAATGGCATGCAATGCCTCATCTTCTAAGATCAGTGTTATTATGATTGTGTGCACTGTCTTTAAATCATCTACTTTCCTCCATAAGCTAATGAGGAAATTGGAGGCTTCTGTCTGTTGTAAATCATGCATAATGAATTTTTAGAAGCTGAATAACAGATTAAGTTCTGCCTGCAAATGCTGATCGTGACTCAGTTTTCTTCTTGCGTTACCGGACTGGTTTAACAACTTAGAGGCATGCGGCCAGTGCGGTCGCAGTCCATTAATTTATCATCCTTTAAAAATGTCATATGATCAATTACTGGATGTCTTGAAGACAAGTGGAGCCTGGAGATAGTTACACACTCTTATTCTTTTACCACTCTATGAACATGATATTTTCTAGGCTCTTATATCCCATCACAAAGCAGAGAAATCATATCTGGCATTATTATACCAATATACACGTGTAGTAGACAAAAAAGGAACAAAGGAGACGCAGCATTTACCTTTAACGTTGAGTGTATTGGTGGGATAGCACGCTGTTGTGTGCTCACATTCAGAGCTCCAAAAATCACCTTGAACAGAGTGATGTTCCTTGTTGGGGAGCAGCCAGCATTAGACCCGTACCCTACATACCAGGACATAATAACGAAGCTGCAGGAGGTAACTGGTCCAAATGGAGGAAAAGATGCTTGAGCTGTGCTAACCCGGGGGTATGGAAACTAGAAATAACTGAAGTACTGAACAGTAAAATAATAAGTAATACAATTATGGTGTCCCGTTACCATATTGCATACCGTACCTAGTGTGGTGGTCCCCAAAGTCAGAGTAACTACGCTCAGGTAGGGTCCCCCAGGTGGGACAGCCCCTAGTCCCTCTCCTCTACTCTAATTCTACAATGTTGATACATGTACATATTTAGTAATACTGTTTGTTTAATAATTGTATAGTACTTACCTTGTTTAGCGTCGCAGAACCTTCGGTCATGTGACCATGTTAATATCCTCTTTGGTATGTTGGAGGACATTTGGAGGTCCTTGGGTCACATGTTACCCATAATTCTTTGTAATGGTGATTGACACAAGTATTGGACCAATTAGTACTAGTCCAGCCCCTGCCCATATAAGGGAGCTGTAGCCAATTATCGCTCTCTTGGGTTGCTGCTCTCGTGGATGCCAGACTAGCAGAACGGATCTGCGCAACTTGCAACGACACGCTAGGCCTGAAAACCTACCGGCCTCAGCGGAACTAAACTGTGAGTTCTAAACTACTCCCCGCTAAAGCTAGCATGACTACTGGACCTAAATCCCCTAAATCCAGTGGAATAGCGCATATTATCCTAAAGACTCTAAACTGCTAAAGTCCCAACCTTTGTCAATCTCCAAAGAAAGCTTGCATGTATAGCAACTGTTCCGGTTATGAAGCTTGCATAAAATCTTCAATAAAAGTTACAACTTTTTCAGCAAACTCTCCGGTTGTGGACATTCCATTATTATCTACCTCCCTATCGCTCTTGGGAAGGGTGGCGGTAGGACAAGCATTACTGAGGAGCCGCCTCCCTGACGTCATGAATAGCAAGGGTTAACAAGCACCCTTTAGTCACCGCACAGCTAAACTCCCCATACCCTACTCCCCCAGGCTATCACACAATAAGTGTAATGCCACAGCAAACGGACAACACATTTCAGGAGGACAGCATCCCTCTTCTTCAGGTCCTGAGGAAGTGGGGTGCTGTCCCATTGAACGGCGGGGGGATGGGCACAGCAGGCAGTTGCAGTACTACACGTAACAGACAGGCTATGGCATATGAGCATGTAGTTTATGAAAATAAAATTGAGAAACCCACTCCCCCAAGTAATTAAACTGTAAGCCCCCCTCATCACTCTATGGAACTACAACTCCCAGCATGCCCTGATATCTGTAGACATTTAGGAAATGCTGGGAGTTGTAATTCAACCCAAAATTGCATTACATCAACATGTTAGGCTGGGTCACACTGCATTATTTTTGTGCGTCCCAGTTATACAGTGGCATCCCATCAAAAAAGTGTTGTTGAAATACACTGTCATGCACAGCAGCTGGTCCATTCACCTCAACCGAACAGTAGGTGACTATATTTGGGCCAGAAAAGTACCTGCTGATGTGTTAGTAGCAAAGTACCTGCTCATGGGATAGGATGATAATGTATTGCGGGGGATACATAGCAAAAACACTTTTTTTTTCTTAAAAAACCGATGCAACCGGACATTATTTTTTCAAACCGAAAATGTTTTGTAACTGTATACGGCTTGAAATTTGTACACATGTTTTGATACAGTTTAGTCAGGTTTTGAGGAATCCGTTTTTCATCAAAAACCTGATACGGGAACTGTATTGCAAAAGCGTGGTGTGAATGCACCCTAAGCAATATTTCTCCAAAATAGAAAACCACACCTCCTTTTAAGTGCAAGGAAGAAGTGCTTATATGTACCAAACAAAGTTAAGTAACCCATAAGTGTCAATCAACTGCCCTGACACATGCTAGAAACTTTGCCAACACAGTTGCCAGACGGAATAACCTGATAAAGAAGTGCGCCATTAAGTATTAGAACTTTTACTAGATTCTTTAATACAGCCATGATGCTCCATAGCTGTACAAGTGTACCATAATAGTGCCAGCCACTGCGCTCTATACCACCAGGAGCCACAGTGTCACCATAAATTTATCCGAAGTGTCATAATAGAGGCCACCATAGTGCCTTAATAAGAGAAGATCAGTGCCCCCATAGTAAGAGTCACAAATGCCAGTCACAACTTGCATAAGTGCCAGACAAAATGCCCCTACAAAGTGTATGTCACGGCAACGGTCCCAGACTTAGCAAAGTAAATCATTTTGGTAACTTCTTTTTCAATTCTGCACTATGTGATATAATGGTAGCTTAAAGGGGTACTCCGATCCTCAACATCTTATCCCCTATCCAAAGGATAGAGGATAAGATGTCTGAACGACAGAGTGCCGCCCGAAGATCGCAAGGGGTCCCAACCGCGATTAGACATCTTATCTCCTATGCTTTGGATGTCCAGGGGCGGAGTACCCCTTTATGTTTAGAGATGGTTGGCTGAATTGAAGAAAGTGGTAAAAGCAGTACCACTTGAGTAGAACTGAACCTAGAACAGGCGCTCAGGTTTGTTCACTACATGAGTTCTTCATAACATTGTAACAGGCCCACTAATGTTTTCGTTTCACAGAACTTCTGACATGTAATCTAGAGTTGTCAGACCTTGCGATAGGTGGGGGTCCGGATGCTGAGACCCCCACCAATCCTTAAAATGAAGGTACGGAAGCTCTCAACTTGGCCGGTTCACCAAACTCAAATTTGGGTTCCAAACCTGTACTTTGCCAATAACCCAATAACAATGTCTAGGAGCCCTAAAAGCCCTATATAATTCTGTTATCTGAATACTTTTCCTAAGGCACAGTTAATTTAAAGGTTAAGACACAATGGTTTTTTCAAAGTGGTTCTGAAAATTATCCCTTTTTGGTTGCAACAGATTTTGCATCTGGAAAGTAAAGAAGCAGTGGCTTTTCACAAATATTTCATTTGGGGCATAGCAACAGGATTGGCATCCTACATAAGTGACACAAATCTCCCTATGCACAGCTTTTTCACTATTAGGTTCACACTACGGAGTTTCTGACTGGAGGATGGTGTATAGTGTGGACTACTGTGACATGAATACTTGGCTGGTGGAAAGTTTGTGATGGCAGGAGTGTGGTAAAAACCAGCGTGTGAAGATGTTGGTGGTAATAGTCCGGCAGATTAAGTTTACAAACCAAAGGAAGCAGCCATCGGTATCCAAGCTCTGGGAAATAAGTCATCAAATGCAGGGATTTGGTCTAATCACACATATACAGTTTACTGAAGAAAATTGTAGGATCCCAATACAAAGATAACAGATCAAGTTCTGGAGATAGCGTTAAACTGGTGCACTGAACGTACTGAGAAGCCGCAGTCGCAGTTGACTGGAGATGCTGGGACTTGCAGTACTTAAACAATATTGGCATCGGGGTCACTGTGCAAGAGGTTCAGCTACTCTGGAAAAGGTGAACAACAGTTAAAGGGGTACTCCACTGGAAAAATATTTCCTTTTTAAATCAACTGGCGGGAGGAAGTTATACAGATTTGTAAATTACTTCTATTTAAAAATCTTAATCCCTCTAGTACTTATCAGCTGCTGTATGCTACAGAGGAACTTCTTTTCTTTTTGAATTTCCTTTCTGTCTGACCACAGTGCTCTCTGCTGACACCTCTGTCCATGTCAGGAACTGTCCAGAGCAGGATAGGTTTGCTATGGGGATTTACTCCTACTCTGGACAGTTCCAAAAATGGACAGAGGCGTCAGCAGAGAGCACTGTGGTTCCAAAAGCCCTGTGGTTCCAAAAATGGACAGAGGTGTCAGCAGAGAGCACTGTGGATTCGTAAATAGAAGTAATTTACAAATCTGTTTAACTTTCTGGCACCAGTTGGTTTAAAAAAGGTTTTCCAGTGGAGTACCCCTTTAAGGCCTACTCCCATGAGGTATGAGAGCAGAAACTGTGGCTGGGGATCTCTTCTCACCTCTGGCTAAAGCTAGATCACTTTAACTTAGGGCTCTTTTCTGTTTTATGAGCCTAGGCTGCTGGGACTTCTCACTAATTCTTACAGTGGAAAAACATTTAACTGCTGGGAGAAATCTAGTAATACTAGAACTTCATGTCCATAAGAGAAAAGATGGATAGAGCACTCACCATACTGTACAAATCTTATTTCATTTAAAACTTTAAATAAAGATGCAGCGGGGTGACATCACAGAGGAGTTGGGATCGTTGGTCAGGCAACAGGTTCGCACCAGCAGGTGCTTCGTCTGACCTCCACATTCTGATATAAATATTTGAAGACGGGAAGGAATTTTTCCCCAGTATGGGGCAATTGGCACCAGCCTCATAAAGGCTTCTTTTTTTTTTTTTTTTTTTTTTTTTGCCTTCTTCTGGATCAACTTAGTAGGAACACAATAGGGATGTAGGTTGAACTTGATGGACTTTGATCTATTTTTCAACCTTATCAACTATGTAACTATGAACTATGGGCAGTATGCAGCTGTATTTCTTACATCAAAGCATTAGGCTTATGGGCAGAGAACATCATAACCCAAACGGGTCCATCAGATGGATAAGGTGCACTCGTAACTTTCCCAGGGGCCCACTAAGGCTCTATCACCCAAGGGCCCACATAAACCTGGAGCCGGCCCTGAGTACTACATAAGTGTTTTGAGTCCCATGGTGCAAACCCCAACACACTGCCCGTCGTTTATTGTGTGTGCACATTTCACACGCAATACCTCTGTGACTGACATCTGGATGACCACAAATGTAAAATTCAAGCAACATCTATGTAGGCAGCACAGAAATGAAGTAAATGGTGAGCAGTTCACATGTCATATGTATTACACTGAGCTGCCATATTACAAATGCTCGGCTTTCTAAAGGTTAAGGGATAAAAGAGTCAGTTTAAAGGCACAGATAACCTTTCAATTGCAGAATTCCTTCACCGTTAAATAAAATATGAACAACAGCTGACATTTCAGCTGTTGTTGAACTATTTCCCATGATGCTCTGCTACTAGTTTCTTAAATATGTTATCATATAAGCATTTAAGGGAATAAAGATTGTCTAACAGTGAGGCATTGGAAGAGGTTGTCATAAATATCTAGACACATAGAACAAACAATACTAATATAAAGTGACCCCCGATACACAGAATCCACAGAATTATGTGTAATCCCAAAGCACAGTGCAAGGGAATGACCAGCAGTGTAGCAGTCATAGCGGCTGTTATGGGTCCCAGGGGCAGAGGGGCCCACCAACAGGCCTGTAAGTCATAGCGTGAAGCTGTTGGTTGGCATTTTAGGTTCTAGGTTTTAGGTTTTTGAGGTTTGTGCCATATGCTTATTTTATTTTGTGGACATAAATGACAATAACTTTTACACAAATTGTGCCCATCTGATAGCAGGTGCTCACAAGAATTTTTTTCTTTCCTGCCCAATAAAAATGTGTCAACATTTTCAGCCATTAGGTCTTACATCCACAACATTTTCAGTTCACTGCCTGTTACTAGGTTCAGTTTGTCTCTAGTAATTGAGTAGTAAGAAACACTGTAAGTGGGAAGCAGGGCATAGTTAGTGCTATATGCACAACAGAGCCTGGACTGTGTTTCAAGTTGAGAATCTCTGCCTCCTCCAGAGGATCCACCCTGTGCTTTTCTCTGGCCACCCATAAAGTTCTGGGGAGTTGTCCCTTGAGTAGCTTATCATCATTAGTAGCAGTAGCAGTAGTTTACCACTTAGACCAGGGCTAGATGTAATACCTTCCTCACAGTAATCCCCCTTTCTCCTACATTTACTTTGTAATAAGCAACAGTTCAATGCTTAAACCAGGGATGCTTATATGATATAAAGTGGTATTCCTATCTGGGACATTTATGACATATCCAGAGGATATACCATAAATGTCTGCTAGATGCAGGTGGGCGCTGGATCCCAACCTATTTTTGGATCAAGGGCTCCCTGGCCCCTTCAGCCCTGTTTATGGTTGCCAAAAGTGATCAGGGAGCCAAAAAAAAAACAAAAGCTGAAGCTGGCAAATTTCACAACTTGGGTTACTCCATTAACTTGACCCACTTGCATCTCTTCTCACCTCTCTTTACTAAACTGGCTTTGAATTGACTGCATGGTCTGATGTTTACCAGTGTCTAAATAACAGCATGAAATAAGTGGTGCCAAGCAGTCCCACCACAAATACACAAACATCAATAAAATGTGTATAATTTACACCTGTAACCTGTCCATACACAAACATCAGTGACAAACCAATGACTGCTCCTCTAGAAATACCCATTATGCACTACAGTCTACTACATTATGCGACTATCAGTACAGGAATATCTGAACCATTTCTGACAGATGGAAAAGATTTCCATCAGCTAGAAATGACATTTTCACCCATAGAGTGTTGCTATAAAGATTGTTTTCAGTATTTGGCCACCTTTACAGAGGCATAATATAGATGCCTTTTTGCATGTATATTACAGACATAAAATACAGACCTCTTACAGTTAATCAAAACTAGAGTTATGTTGCTAACCCTGGTACCAATGAACTGCAGGAGATTTAGGAGTTTGTAATATGATAGCAATGAGGCACCCATATTATGCCTGCCTGAAAGCAGCCTTAGGGTGCATTCACATCACGATTCTGCTATACGTTTGCAGTATACGTTTTCAATCTGAAAACCATATGAAAACCGTACACATTGATCTATCATACAAAAACTTACATTACTAGATGTATCCGTTTGGGTACGTTTTTGTACGTGTACTATTTTGTGCGTTTGTTTTCAGAAGGAACAAAACTGTAGTGTACCACAGTTTTGTGGACGATTCTGTTTGTACTGTTTTTTACAGTTTACTTCACATCTGCCCGGAACTAATGTAATCGTGATGTGAATGTAGCCTTAGTTACATTAGGTTAAGAGGTTTATTGTGACATTCACGCTCCGGCCAGACACGTTGGCCGTGAGCGCTCTGTCATGTCCCCGCTGCCGGCAGGGCTGGGATTTGCATTGCGGGACACGCCCGCATGCGAATCCCAGCCCGTCACTCACCTTTCTGTCCTCACAGCCCCAATGCGCATGCCCCCATCTCCTAGGGCGCACGCGCCGGAGCTCTCACTCTTAAAGGCCTAGTGCTCATTTAGTCAAATGTCTACACCTGCACCCTGATCCTTTAATATCAGCTCCTCCCTTGGTTCCCTGCCGGATCTTTGGTTGTCTATTGCCATATTGAAAGTTCTGTGTCTCTGTTACTATGTACCTGTTCCTTGCTACCTTCCTAGCCTGCACCTGTGTTCCTGCCCTGACCTACTGCCATCTTGCCACATCCTGCCAGTCTCCTTCTGTGCCACGCCACCTCCCAGCTACCTGTGTGGATGGTTCTTGCCAGGGGTAGCGACCTCGGTGCCGCCTGCCACAGCTAGCCCATCCTGCTTTGCGGTGGGTTCTGGTGAAGACCAGCGGAACCTTAGACTCAGCTCCCTGGCACGGCTCATGTCATCATCCACATATGCCCAGAGGATCCACCACTTGCTGTGACCATAACATTTATGATTATTGATTAGGGTTACAATTGTATGGGTGAATGGAAAATTATATACATTTAAACACACACATCTGTAAAAGTAGGCATGTATGGTATGTACAAACTCCTTACATCTCAGACTAGGTTCACACCTCCGTTTTGCTCAGACCGGTTCTGGGTCCGTTTGGCTCTTCTGTTTTTTTGTTGTTTTTTTTTTTTGTTGTTTTTTTGTGCTGCAGAACAGATCCTCAATGGTTAGGAGGTCAACTGACACCACCAGGTCCCGACATATTCCCCTCACTTGAATGAGGTCCGGTAGGGAACCGGTATTTTACTTGAGTTAAATGGGAAAAAGATTTTCTCCATTCAGCACCTGTCATTCCAATGGACTAGCTGACAGAGCTCCATTTAGCGGAACCCAATGGCAATTTGAACGAACCCTTACAATTTTTTTCCTGATACCTTTTGTTTGCATAAATCATCTGTTTAAATATTCTCATTTGTCATATATTAGAATTTTTCTGGAATTGTGTACAGTTTGATGCAAAGTTGCATGAAGATAGTTGTGTTAATTATTAATGAAGTTGTATTTTATGCATGGCATCCTATGTGCACAAAAAATGTTTAATTTAGATTTTGGTAGCCTAGTATTGTTTTAAGATGTACAGTATTTGTATTTAACACATTTGTTTATAGCATGGTCACTACACGGCCTCTGTTTCAGTGTTTTTGCTCAAGCTCTTGTTGAAGTAGATGGTTATCTTACATATAAACCTTGTACACCTTGATCTATTATTTTAACAATGATTTCAGTACTATATAAACCTCGGGTGTGAGTTTTATTGTTTTGGGTTTTTAAATCTGGCCCCAAAAAGCGTTAAAGGTTACCTATTACATCCCTTTTACTCCCTGGGAACCTTATGAAGTAAAAAAAATACTAAAATAAAATAAAACTTTCTAAAAATATATTTCAAATATATTTCTACAAAATACCACCACTTTAAGAAGAACACCCCTTATCCAGACCAGATTTATGTGGATTTCAGACCACCATACATCACGCATAATGGCCATTTTCTTTCAAAAGACCATTCCCACAAAAGGGCACTTTTCAGTGCAATTTTTGATGGCCCTCTCAAAATGGTTTTACCATATTTAAAGGGATTGTCCCATTCCGCTGTTTCAGTCCTCTGGCAACATCCTGCCCGTCTGTGGCCGCAAGAAGTTTTCGGAAAGGCCGGTAACAGCTAAAGTGGGGAACTTAAGCAATTTGTGTAATTGACTATAATGTGAGTTGTGCAAATCTCCTGCAGTCTCAAGAATAGGACCCTGCCTCTCCCAGCTCAGTGCTCAGACCCCCACATTCTGGGACAAACTAGTCTCAGCAGTGATGGCCCGCTCAGCCAATTAGCAGCTGAGGAGGGAGATCCAGCAGCCGACGATTGATTTCACTGTCTGTCACTTCCAAGAAAAATTTGTCTCGGAAACAATGTGTTAATTAATACATAACCAATGTGTTCTTTGAGATCAAGTATCTGTCCGCCGAGCCCTATTTGGTTGACCGCTCCTCTAACAGTGACCATGACAAGAGAGAGCGGGAGGATAGGAATGTCTTCTTCTGTTGATCTCGGTGAACTGGGCCACCACCAAGGATGTTCCTACATATATATGGGAATCTTTCCTGCTCTTTATCCTGACAACCATCAGCTGATATTCCACATCTGCCCAACAACAGTGTATACATTTCTTTGATATAGGAAGGATAAGGCTGTGTATATCTTGGCAATACACTGATCTAGCTTTTGGAAAATGTGGGGCGCATCCCATGTGGCTACTCCATTACCTTCCAAGTCCTTTACCATCAGCTGACACCTGCTTTAAACATTAGAGTAAGCCAGATACATTTATACACATTTTTGGTCTTCGATTTTTGGTCCTCCCTTTTGGTCAGCTCCAATTTCCTGAGGATACTTTTCTCTCAGGTTTGTTTACTTGATGCCATTGATACTTACATATTTCATTATCACAAAGCCTCTTCTTTTTCATTTTATTTATTTTGTGCAAGAAAAGTGATTAGAATGGCCTAAAAATCCCCTGACACCCCCACTCTATTGCAATGGTACATCCAGTTCTATAAGATTCTTTACTGGAATTGTAAATGGCCACATACATTTTATAAAATATAGTAGATCGGATAGAAAATAAGAGTACAGGGTATATAAGTGGAATCTCATTTTCCCTACATGAACATGTGGTATTTTCCAGGCTGCCCTTGGACTGAAAGCCTCCAGTTGTGGCTGTATATAAACCATTCTGTGTTTAGCTTTGTGCATTGCTGATGTACAGAGATGGGATTTATGACCACTGCGTATAACAGACTGGCAGAAAGTAATAAAGATCATACATTACCCTGCTTGAGCCTGCTATAAA
The DNA here is from genome assembly GCF_029499605.1 of Hyla sarda. Taxonomy (NCBI): domain Eukaryota; kingdom Metazoa; phylum Chordata; class Amphibia; order Anura; family Hylidae; genus Hyla; species Hyla sarda. The sequence goes on from NC_079194.1 coordinate 217,053,644, forward strand.
CACAATTCACAGACAGTGCACGGGCTGTACTATACTACTAAGTCACTTTGAAAAGCTAAGCCACCTACTTACTGAAATATCAACTAGTAAAATATGTTAACAAATAGGCATCTCCAGAAATAAAACACAGCAGTCAGTTTGGTCATTGGCAATGAGAAGTCTTGGAAGGCAATCTTTAGATGGATCAAGTATAACAGTTTGGGGGGGGGGTCCTATTTATACACTCATACATGTATACAGTATATATATATATATATATATATATATATATATATATATATAAAAAACTCAACGTGTGTGTGTATGTAACTTGGCACACATGTTACTTATATGTCAACAACAAGCATAGGATAGGTGATTAAACCCTTACTCACCCCCATTTGCCAGGGGCGGGGTTTATGTTTAAAGTCCTATACAAGTCTATGGGAAATATATGTCACTGCATAACTTCCAAACGGCTGGAGATATTTCGATAATACTTGGTCACATGTTACTTATATGCCCACTTAAAATATAGGATAGTTAATTTAACCCTTAACTACCCCTCATTTGTGAGGGTCGGGGTTTTTGTTCAAAGTCCCATGCAAATCAATGGGAAATGTATGTTCCCACATAACTTCTGTACGGCTGGAGAAATTTCAATACCTGGTACACATATTACAGGTCGGGATAGGAGGACGGGAAGGGAGGTCCAGATAGGAGGTCGAGATAGGAGGTCAGGATAGGAGGTCAAGATAGGTGGACGGGATGGTCGGGATAGGAGGTCGGGATAGGAGGACGGGATATGAAGTGGAGATAGGAGGACGGGATAGGAGCACGGGATAAGAGGTTGAGTTTGGAGGTCGGTATGGGAGGTCGAGGTAGGAGGACAAGATAGGAGGACAGATTGGAGGTTGAGATAGGAGGTCAGGATAGGAGGTCGGGATAAGTGGTGGAGATAGGAGGACGGGATAGGAGGTCGGGATAGGAAGTCGGGATAGGAGGTCGAGATAGGAGGATGGGATAGGAGGACGGGATAGGAGGTTGAGATAGGAGGTCGAGATAGGAATACAGGATAGGAGGACGGGATAGGAGGTCGGGATAGGAGGACGAGAGAGGAGGTTGGGATAAGAGTTCGGGATAGGAGGTTGGGATATGAGGACGAGATGTGAGGATGGGATATGAGGTTGGGATATGATGACGGGATAGGAGGTCTGGATATGAGGACAGGATATGGGGTTGGGATATGACAACAATATATGAGGACGGGATATGAAGTCAAAAGCTTCCTCCTTTGTTTATTTTCCTCCTCAACAAGGATTAGGAAGGAAAAACCGGGCAATGCCGGGTACTCAGCTAGTATATATATATTTAGCATTAGTGTCCTTTCTATGTGACAGAAGGTCCAACAAACAATCCCTCCAAGCACCCTGCAACTCCTGTACCCTTTATAGTAAATCAGGGGCGGTACTTCCACCAGCTCAGGGGGACGGCGATGGGGAGCCCATGCGCCCCATCGTATGCCAACCTCACCCTGGGCTGGTGGGAGGCAACCACCACCTTCTCAGACGAGCGGGAACATCTTTCTATTAGCGCGACCTTTTGGTCGCGCTATATAGATGACATTTTCATTTTATGGACTGGCTCCAGGCCAGAATTTGAGGAGTACCTTCGGGTACTGAACAACAATGACTTGGGGCTCTCCTTTACATTTGAGATTCAGCAAGAGGGGCTGGCATTCCTGGATGTCTATGTCTGTAAAGACAGTGCTGGTGGCCTGCAGACATCGGTATATAGGAAGGACACTGCAACCAACTGTCTCCTGAGATGGGAGAGCTGCCACCCGGTCCCCCTTAAACGGGGGATACCGAGGGGGCAGTATCTCCGTCTCAGGAGGAACTGCTCAGATAGGGCTGAATTTAAGAGACAGGCAAAGGATCTCCGCACCAGATTTTTGACAAGAGGTTATCCAGACTATACCTTAAGATCGGCTTATCGTTTTGCCCTTGAACAAGACAGAGCACAATTGCTCGTACCGAGGGCAAAAACTGACACTAAACAACCGCTCAGAATTATTGGTACCTTTGATGTTCAATCCAAACGTGTGAGGGAAGTAATTGGTCAGTACTGGAACATCCTACAGTTAGACCCAGATTTATCTGAGGTAGTGGGTGAACGCCCTGAGATAACCTTCCGGAGAGGGAAAAGCCTAGGGGACAATCTGGTGCATTCCCATCTACCAGTACAATCCAACCAGACTTGGCTAGACAGATATTCCTCTCCCGGGTGTTATCGCTGTGGGCATTGTAAAGCCTGCCCGAGTATACAAAAAACTAAGGTTGTATTGTATGGTGATACTGGTTTGAGGCATGAGATCAGGAGCTTTATAAATTGCAGTACTAAGGCAATAGTGTATGTAGCCCTCTGTCAATGTGGGGCCAAATATGTCGGCAAGACCCTGCGGGAATTTAGACGCAGGGTCCTGGAACACTTGGGTGATATACGGCACAAGAGGGACACCCCAATTTCCACCCATATTAACACAATACACCAAGGGGATTATAAATGTTTATCCTTCGTGGGTCTGGAACAAATTAAACCATCACCAAGAGGGGGGAATTTGGAAAAAGTCCTCTTGCAAAGGGAAACAAGGTGGATTTTTAAGTTCAAATCTATGTCCCCAGGAGGATTGAATGAGCAGTTGTCTTTTGCTCCATTTTTATAACCTATATCCTTACTTATTACATCCCCGACTTCTTTAGATATTTTACTTAATGACATTACGGACCTCTTCCCTTTATTGGGTGGAATGATAGGTAGACAGGGACGGTTGAAGCTGACCGATATGTCTAGTACCACCCATACCTAGGGCATAATAGGTATCTGTAGGAGGTTCCAGAATACGGTACCGCCCTTATTAGGGCGTCCATGCCGTCTAGGTTTAGGGACCATTTCTAGGGACTCTTAGGGTTTGGTAGACCCATAGGGCCCAGCTATTTCCCCCCCCCCCCTTCCCCCCGGTATCTTATTTTCATGTCAGGTAGAGGTCCGTATGCATATAGGATTAATATTGTGTTTATATCATATGCAAGTTACCTACGTTTGGCTAATGGTTTAATATGGCTACGTATTAAACTTGTCTAGATTGATAAATGGAGTATTTTTTCCAGGTCTAATAGAGAGAGGAGAACTACAAATATATTTTTATTCCCTCCCCTTTTCAATTCCCTTCTTTATTCTTACATAAGTTTTTTGTTTTGTATGCCCAATAGCGGTGCCAGTTAGAAGCTCCTGATCTTGTCCTCAGCACCATTTCCCAATATTCCCTTTTTATCCTTGTCGGATTTTCCATTGCATCAGGGTGACCTCTTGGAGTCTTATGTGTCTTCAAGTATATAATAGGTTGGAATAGTACCTCCATTATATACACTAAAACATGCTTTTAGTTATGTACAGTTCTAATCCTGTATAACCAGGGTTATGAATTACCGTTGTGTATATCCTTTCTAAGTTACACGTTGTTCCTGCACACTCTTCCCATATGAGCCAGCCTTTAGTAATTTGATAATGGTTGTAACCAGCGCTCCCCGTCAGTAATCGGCAATGTCCGGAGCCTCTCGGCTCCGGGAACAGAGCCACGCCCATGTACATCGTCACATGGGTGGCGCTCATGTGACGGGTCCCGGAAGCGCTGGTTTACAAAAGGACGCCGGCGCGCATACAGGGCGCGTGTATCCCGGCAGACGGTCGGGTCCCCTGCCACTGCAGGACGTGCGCGATTGTTCGCCTTCTTCACTGTAAGTACAAGTCCTCCTTGGGATGCCTTACTTATCTAAATGTATGAGGACTCGGTGTATGTATGTTCTTCTTAACTAAGATGTACCCTGGTCTGTTTCTAGGCAGCTCAGGTCTGGTCTCCTATAGTTCATTGTGAGTACAACCATCATTAACTGTTTTGATGAAGATAGGGTAAGCCCTCTTCTCTTCTTTATTATATATATTTAGTATCTGTATTTGATCTTTTTTCAGGTTATCTGGTACATCTATTTACAGTACAGTGGACCTGGAATTATTCATATAGGAGGCATTTTTGAGACATTCCCGTACTATCATTGGTATCATTCCAGAGTGGGTTTATCGTTACCCAGAGGGGAGGTGTCTTGCATTGGATGAACAAATCCTTTAATATAATCTAATTTTTGCTCCACCTGGAGCGGTCTAGAGCTGCAGTGTTGCACTTTAATAAATGTGGTCATTAAAGGCTGTGACCATTCATATTACTCTCTATATAGGATTATTAACCCTTCTGAGTGTTCAATTAACCCTTTGTGTGTTGTGTTACCCCTGAGGAAGCCTGGTTATATATGTGATAATGAGTAAACTTAACCAGGCAGAAACGCGTCGGGTGTACTTGGGGTTATCTTTACGCATACTTAATGCAATCAGATATGTATTGTGAATGGTTCGCTTAAACATACCAGGCGATCATCATAAATAGGATACATACATTAATTATCTATAATTATTATTTGGTGATAGTATTATTATATTGCACTAATATTGTGGTGAATTTTATCTAGCTATACAATTAAATGCTAAGTTTTACGGCACCTTTATAAATATTTTTCTTTAGTAAATCAGGGGCCAATATACCAAATTAGATTTTCTTAATATATCAAGTCGTGCACATAATGTACTTTTATATCTCAGTAAAGCAGTGGTCTCAAACTGTGGCCCTCCAGATGTTGCAAAACTTCAACTCCCAGCATGCCCAGACAGCCAACGGCAGCCAACTTAACCCCTCACCCCATGGCAGCGGCAGCGTTATCGCTGCCGCGGGGTGGGAGGCCTACCACTGCCATGTGGTGAGGGGTAACTTAACCCCTCACCAGGCTCACCCCATGGCAGCGGCAGCGTTAACGGTTGGTTAACCCCTCACCCCGCGGCAGCATTAACCCCCCTCTCCCCAGCCCACCCCAGGCCTGGGCCTTTAAAAAAGCCCACCCCAGGCCTGGGCCTTAAATAAGCCCACCCCAGGCCTGGGCCTAAAAAAAAGCCCACCCCAGGCCTGGGCCTAAAAAAAAGCCCACCCCAGGCCTGGGCCTAACTAAAAAAGCCCACCCCAGGCCTGGGCCTAACAGTTAGGCCAAGGCCTGGGGTGGGCTTTTTTAGTTAGGCCCAGGCCTGGGGTGGACTTTTTTAGTTAGGGCCTAACTAGAAAAGCCCACCCTAGGCCTGGGCCTAAAAAAAGCCCACCCCAGGCCTGGGCCTAAAATAAGCCCACCCCAGGCCTGGGCCTAAAAAAAAGCCCACCCCAGGCCTGGGCCTAAAAAAAAAAGCCCACCCCAGGCCTGGGCCTAACTAAAAAAGCCCACCCCAGGCCTGGGCCTAAAAAAAGCCCACCCAGGCCTGGGCCTAAAAAAAAGCCCACCCCAGGCCTGGGCCTAACTAAAAAAGCCCAGGGGTGGGCTTTTTTAGGTAGGCCCAGGCCTGGGGTGGGCTTTTTTAGTTAGGCCCAGGCCTGGGGTGGGCTTTTTTAGATAGGCCCAGGCCTGGGGTGGGCTTTTTTAGTTAGGGCCTAACTAGAAAAGCCCACCCCAGGCCTGGGCCTAAAAAAAAGCCCACCCCAGTCCTGGGCCTAACTAAAAAAGCCCACCCCAGTCCCAGGCCTAACAGTTAGGCCCAGGCCAGGGGTGGGCTTTTTTAGTTAGGCCCAGGCCTGGGGTGGGCTTTTTTAGTTAGGCCCGGGCCTGGGTGGGCTTTTTTAGTTAGGCCCAGGCCTGGGGTGGGCTTTTTTAGTTAGGCCCAGGCCTGGGGTGGACTTTTTTAGTTAGGCCCAGGCCTGGGGTGGCCTTTTTTAGTTAGGGCCTAACTAAAAAAGCTCACCCCAGGGCCTAAATAAAAAGCCCACCCCAGGCCTGGGCCTAAATAAAAAAAAAAAGCCCACCCCAGGCCTGGGCCTAAATAAAAAAGCCCACCCCAGGCCTGGGCCTAAATAAAAAAGCCCACCCCAGGCCTGGGCCTAAATAAAAAAAAAAAGCCCACCCCAGGCCTGGGCCTAACTAGAAAAGCCCACCCCAGGCCTGGGCCTAAAAAAAGCCCACCCCAGGCCTGGGCCTAAAATAAGCCCAACCCAGGCCTGGGCCTAAAAAAAAAGCCCACCCCAGGCCTGGGCCTAAAAAAAAAGCCCACCCCAGGCCTGCGCCTAACTAAAAAAGCCCACCCCAGGCCTGGGCCTAAAAAAAAGCCCACCCAGGCCTGGGCCTAAAAAAAAGCCCACCCCAGGCCTGGGCCTAACTAAAAAAGCCCACCCCAGGCCTGGGCCTAACAGTTAGGCCCAGGCCAGGGGTGGGCTTTTTTAGGTAGGCCCAGGCCTGGGGTGGGCTTTTTTAGTTAGGCCCAGGCCTGGGGTGGGCTTTTTTAGATAGGCCCAGGCCTGGGGTGGGCTTTTTTAGTTAGGGCCTAACTAGAAAAGCCCACCCCAGGCCTGGGCCTAAAAAAAAGCCCACCCCAGTCCTGGGCCTAACTAAAAAAGCCCACCCCAGGCCCAGGCCTAACAGTTAGGCCCAGGCCTGGGGTGGGCTTTTTTAGTTAGGCCCAGGCCTGGGTGGGCTTTTTTAGTTAGGCCCAGGCCTGGGGTGGGATTTTTTAGTTAGGCCCAGGCCTGGGGTGGACTTTTTTAGTTAGGCCCAGGCCTGGGGTGGACTTTTTTAGTTAGGGCCTAACTAAAAAAGCTCACCCCAGGGCCTAAATAAAAAAGCCCACCCCAGGCCTGGGCCTAAATAAAAAAAAGCCCACCCCAGGCCTGGGCCTAAATAAAAAAGCCCACCCCAGGCATGGGCCTAAATAAAAAAAAAAGCCCACCCCAGGCCTGGGCCTAAATAAAAAAGCCCACCCCAGGCCTGGGCCTAAATAAAATAAAAAAGCCCTCCCCAGGCCTGGGCCTAAATAAAAAAGCCCACCCCAGGCCTGGGCCTGAATAAAAAAGCCCACCCCAGGCCTGGGCCTAAATAAAAAAGCCCACCCCAGGCCTGGGCCTAAACATTGTTAAGTGAAAGTCCTTTTTTTCTTCAGATTGACAGCTCACTGCACGATCCTTTATCTATAGCATTAAGGTAAGAAACAATATATGCAGTGTTATATTTGTTTTAAATGTTGCTATGGTTTTGCGGCTCCCAGTTTTTTGTTTTTTTTCCCGGAAACGGGTCCAAGTGGCTCTTTTTGTCTTAAAGGTTGCAGTCCCCTGCGCTAGACCATGTCAAGTTGTCTCCTACCCGGTCCGGGTACACTTATCCTCTCACCATGGTGGATCACTACTCTAAATGGGTTGTCGTTGTCCCTGTCAAAGATCTTACAGCCAAGACAGCGGCCCAGATGTTCTACTCCAATTGGGTGCAAACCCTTGGGTGTCCGGAGTCTGTCCTAACGGACCGGGGAACGGCCTTCGAGGCCCAACTCTTCCAAGAGCTGTGTCAATTCCATGCCTGCAAGAAACTCCCGACTACTGCCTCTTACCCCGAGGGAAACGGGCTCTGTGAGCGCATCAACCAAGTCTTTATCCACATGTTGCAAGCTGCCTCTGTGTCAAGACAAGAAGAGTGGCCCCGACTGCTGCCCGAACTGTTGGAGATCTATAATATCACAGTCCACTGTTCTATGGGGTACACCCCTTTCTACTTGATGATGGGGCGCCATGGACAGCTGCCAAAAGACCAAACATTAGGGCTCCAAGCCCCGTTCAACAACTCTCCGCAAGCCTCCCTGGAGTTGGCCTCTGACCACCAGAGAAGAATCCAAGAGGCCAAAGAAATTGTCAGCAAGAAGATGGGCAAGGCCCAGCAGAGACAACAGGAGGATTATAACTGTCATGCTTCTGCCAAACCACTTCAGTTGGGTGATAAAGTCGGGCTGCGGAAGTTTCCAAGGACCCACAAGTTAGACTCTATCTGGGAGACAGAACCGTACACGGTGATGGCCTTACCCTATCCGAACTCTGATGTATACGAAGTACAAAAGTCTGCGTATGAGCCACAAGTTGTTCACCAAAACCGAATCAAGTTGTGTCTGACAGAGGATCTACCAGTGATCCCAGAACCACCTCTTCCAGCTGTCAGACCTGTGAGAGAATATGTCCGAGGCAAGGGAATCCACCCATCCATGGATTTCCCCATGTTTTCTTCAACTTGGCCTGCGATCTTCTGTGTCTCTCCAACCCTGGGGCCGGTTCAACAGACACTAGTCTCCACACTAGTCCCAGTCTTGTCACCATTGGCTCTGGCCTATATGCCAGTCTCTAGAGTACCAACTCAGTCTCCAGCCTCTCCAGTGCAGATGCCAGCTACTCTGGATTCCGCCAGCCCTGGACCAATACACGCTCTTGAACTCGTCGAGGAAGAGTTAGCTGCAGCTTCAGAGGCTCCAATGGCTCCCGAAGACAAAAGAGTTCCAGATTCCCCCAAAGTGGTGTTGTGTAGGTCCCACCGGTTGACACAAGGACAAATTCGCACCAGGTACCAAGATTAACTCATGATGTAAAGTTATGTTCCACACATAATCAGTTCACATATGGTAAAAGTAGTCCACATATATGCAAATAGTTAAGATAGGACTGTAACATTATTTGTCGTCCCAGTCCACAAGTTATAAATATATACAGTTATGTGTCTAATGTTTTCTCTCCTGTCCACGTCTACAGGGTACTCTACTGGCCAGAGGGTTCACCTAATATCTAGATAAAGCACGTTGAGCGACAGAATTGCTAAATGTATAGGTAACACTGTTGTATAGTGTAACAACAAATATAGAGTTCTGGGGAGAAGAGTTGAGAACCGAGGGGCCCAGCAGCCAAGGCATTGGGTAGATAGCCTCCGGCAGCCCCATCCGTGAATCTATGTATATTGCTATGTATATTGTTGTCTTGAGTGTCTTCAGAAAGCAGTTTCAAAGTAAAATGAACCCCATATGTTTAACCCCTTAAGGACCCAGCCATTTTACACCTTAGGACACGGCCATTTTTTGAACATCTGACCACTGTCACTTTAAACATTAATAACTCTTAGATGCTTTTAGTTATCATTCTGATTCTGAGATAGTTTTTTCGTGACATATTCTACTTTATTTTGGTGGTAAATTTTCGACGTTACTTGCATCCTTTTTTGGTGAAAAATCCCAAAATTTCATGAGAATTTTGAAAATTTTGCATTTTTCTAACTTTGAAGCTCTCTACTTGTAAGGAAAATGGATATTCCCAATACATTTTATTTTTATTCACAAATGCAATATGTTCACTTTATGTTGGCATCATAAAATGGGCATATTTTAGCTTTTTGAAAAAATTAGAGGGCTTCAAAGTAGAGCAGCAATTTTCAAAAATGTCATGAAAATTGCTAAATCTGAAGGGACAGATGTTACAGAACTACAACTCCCAGCATGCCTGGGCAGTCTAGGCATGCTGAGAGTTGTAGTTTGGCAACATCTGGAGGGCTACCGTTTGGGCACCACTGTAACTGTGGTCTCCAAACTGTGACCCTCCAGATGTTGCAAAACTACAACTCCCAGCATGCCCAGACAGTGGTTGCCACAGTAAAGATCACTTTACTTTCACTTTCAATTCTAACTAATGGCAGTGGATAGGAGGAGACTGCAGCATTGCGACTTCACTCCTACCCCGCAAGATGATCAGGGATGTCAATGACAGCTCCGATCATCCTCATTTACCGGGTGATCGGGTCACCAGAGACCCGATCAGCCCATAATAGGAGAAAATCGCATGTCTGAATTGACATGCGATTTTCTGCGATCGCCGACATGGGGGGGTCCCGGGACCCCCCTTGGCATTTGCACGGCATGCCTGCTGAAGGATTTCAGCAGGCATGCCGTTCTGATCTCCGCCCGGTGAGCGGCAGAGACCGGAAAACGCCATGATGTACTCATACGGGTTAAAGAGCATGTATGGACATTCACCATGCCACATGGACTCATCCTTATCTTGTTTCGTAATCCAGACCTGAGAAGGACATTGTGTATAAATGCCCCAGGAACTGTCACTAGGCCTCAGTGGCCACTTCAGTCCTCCGCCCTCCAGGACTGGGCATTGAGGACAACTTTAATTAAGAGGGGGAGTTTTTGTGGTGGCCCAGTATAAGAGGTGTTACCCTGTGCTCCTGCTGTCCTGTCAGGCAGCCTCCTCCAGTGTCCCCAAGGCCCCCTGCACTTGTTTCCCCATTGTAAATATGTTTTACCATGTAAAGTGTTATAAAATGTAATGTTGCTTTAAGAGTTATACCATGTGATATGTCATGTGATTGTTTACCAGGAGGTATCAGTGACCAGGTGATCCCAAGAGTTACCTATGGGCTCCCTGCTATTCTCCTCCTTATAAGCCCTGGGTGGAGCAAGCTTATTTCTCTTTGAGCTCTGCTCTTCTGCTAAACTGAGGTCCAGTGCAGTCGTGCCTAGTGTGTGTGTCCAGAGTGTTGGAAGCCTCAAAGTCAAGTCCTGCAGCCACCATCAAGTCAAGTAAGCTAAAGTCACAGCTTTATGAGTCAAGTCCGTCAGTCCCTGTCATCTGTCAAGTCAGCATGGTCTGCATTCAATTGTCCAGTCCTACTACAAGTACCAGCAAGCCCTTAAGGTCTCTGCCTCACTGGTCATCTCCTTGGGCCCGACTGAACTGTATAGACTTTAACAACAGTCTGCCCTCAGTAAAGCTACCGTTGTCCATAACTTGGCATCAGAGTCTTTATTGCCCACGTGCCTAGCCCAGGATCCAGCCGTATACCTTCGGGTGGTTATTGGCTAAATCACGCCCTGGCATCACAAATACAAGGAGTTAATGCCATCTGCCCCTAGGGTAACAACATCTGCCCTGCGCACACTCCCAGCCACCACAAGTGTTCTCCTGCTTCTTTTCGTCCATCATCCTCCTCCTTCCCTCAACCCCCTGTGCCACTTTATTCCCTGTGCCAAATCATCCCCCCCCTTTATTTTACCCCCTGTGCCACATGACTTTCTCTTGATCCGCCTGTGCTATTTCATTCCCCTTTATAGCCCTCTTTGCAAATGTATCACCCCCTCTTTATCCCGCCCCCCCCCCCCCCGTGCCATATTATTGAAATGAAATGGCACAGGGAGGGGGGGTCAAGGGGGGGGTCAAGGGGAAATGATGTGGCACAGGGGGTAAGGGGGGGATAATTTGGAATAATGCACGGGGAAATAAGATGGTACAGGGTATTAAAGGGGGGATGAAATTATACACTGGGGGGGGAGATAAGCGGAGATTAAGCAACACTGGGAGATTATACTGTAATACTGCTTTTTATAGTGTTTTATAGGTAATTACACTCTGGGGTGAGTACAGTATAGTCATTTCAGGAAGAATTTAGAGCCTTTTACCCAATAAGTGACATCTCTTAATTGAAGACACTTTTTTACTCTCCGTGAGTGTCCGCTATTGGGAGATTCTACTGTATACTAAAGTAAATGCTTATTAGGCACATTTGAAGGCACGTACGACAACTATAACATACAGGTCAGCTTTTTCATAAGACACTGCCAAGTTACTATTTAGGAGATATTTTTGCTCTTTATACTTTTCAGATGGGGAAGCAAATCCATTTGAAGAATTTTTAGCTGTATAATTACACAGTACATGGCCCTGGGCTCCGTGATTACAGAACAGCCTCTTTGCGGGACCACTGTTTTGGGTCAGAGTACCACGTTCAAAGCATTCTCAATATGTACATAATAACAGACATGTGCTTTCATACCAGATGTAAAATTATACAACATCTTACAGGGTCAGCAATGGAATAACAGTGCTTCTGACCACTCACCATATTGACGCAGGGACAGAATGACGGGTTACTCATTAACCCTTGTGCAAGGGTCAGACAGTGAAATGTGATCACTGTGGTAACTCTAATGCCCCCAGTAAACGCACATATAAATGTTTTTTCTGAGATGGATGGTAAGGCAAAAGTTTTAAAGGTAGGCATATATAAAAGTGAAATGGATCGGAACTGGACCCAGTATCAGATGAGTATCTGCCCCCTTTCTAATTAGGTATCAGGATCAGCATATGCACGCAACCTTTCTCAAGGACAGAATTTTAACCCAAGGGGACAACAATGTCTTAAAAGCTGCACCCTAGACAGACAGAACAAAAACAATGCCTTATTCTAAAGTATGTCAAGATTGTAGCCTGTATCTAGTATGAAGATTAACAGGATCTCACGTAAGTGTGTCCCCCTCTCACATTTTTTAAAATACTTTACTCTATCTTGCGACAACACTTAAGAAATGACACTCTGCTACAAAGTGAAGTAATGAGTGCACAGCCGGTATAACAGTGTTCAAACCCTTAAGGACGCAGGGCGTATGGATACTCCCCCGTTCCCAAGTCCCTAAGGACTCAAGGCGTACATGTACGCCCTGAGTATTTTTGGTCCCCGCCGCTCACCGGACGGGGACCGAACCGGGATGCCTGCTGTAATCATTCAGCAGGCATCCCGTGAGAATGCCTGGGGAATTCCTGAGACCCGCCCATGTCAGCCATCGCTCCAAATCACTGATCAATTCAGATCGGTGATTTGTGGCGATTTCAGGCTGATCGGGTCTCTGATGACCCGATAGCCCGGAATATAGGGATGATCGGAGATGTTAGAGACATCCCCGATAATCCTGAAGGATCCTATCCCCTGCCATTATTCGATTCGGACAAACCAACCAATAGTAGTTGGGGGCGGGGGGTTACAGTTGAAATCCCCGCTCTGCCCACCCCTGGATGTCGGGCAGAGCAGGGGGGATGATGGCGGCCGGTATCAGCAAATTTTCCGCTGCAGCTCAAACACCCAGCGGGAAACTAGCTGTGAACCCCACCCGTGTGAATGTACCCTAAAAACACTACACTACACAAAATAAAAAGTAAAACACTACATATACACATACCCCTACACAATTACCCCCCCTCCCCATCAATAAAAATGAGAAACGTCTGGTACGGCACGGTTTCTAAAACTGAGCCTCCAGCTAAACAACAACTCCCAGTGTTGCTGGACAGCCATTGACTGTCCAGGCATGCTGGGAGTTTTGCAACAGCTGGAGGCACCCTGTTAGGGAAACACTAATTTTGGTATTGGAGGCATCTGGGTCAGTCCCTATGCAAATCCCTGATTCAGGCCTCAAATGTGCATGGCGCTCTCTCACTTCGGAGCCCTGTCGTATTTCAAGGCAACAGTTTAGGGCCACATATTGGGTATTTCCATGCGCGGGAGAAATTGCCTAACAAATTTTTGGGGGCTTCTTCTCGTTTTACTCCTTATGGAAAGGTAAAGTTGGTGTCTACATCAGCATGTTATTGTAAAAAAAGGAACTAAATAACTAAAAGGAAAAAGAGTCCCCCAAAATTTGTAACACAATTTCTCCTGAGTATGGAAATACCCCATATGTGGATGGAAAATGCTCTGCGGACGCACAACAAGGCTCAGGAGTGAGAGCGCACCATGTACATTTAATGTGATTTGCATAGGGGTGACATAAACGCAAAAAAAACAACCCACATGTGACCCCCATTTTGGAAACTAAACCCCTCACAGAATGTAACAAGGGGTATAGTGAGACTTAACACCACACAGTTGTCAAGAATTTATGTTAAAATTGGACGTGAAAATTTAATTTTTTTATTTTTTCCCTAAAATGCTGGTGTTATCCCAAATTTGTCATTTTCACAAGGGGTAATAGGAAAAAAGCCCTCCATAATTTGTAACACCATTTCTTCTGAGTATATAAATATATACCCCATATGTGGATGTAAAGTGCTCTGGGGGTGCACTTCAATGCTCAAAAGAGAAGGAGCGCCATTGGGCTTTTGGAGAGAGAATGTGTCTGGAATTGAAGGCCATGTGTGATTACAAAGCCCCCATGGTGCCAGAACAGTGGACGCCCCCCACAAGTGACCCTATTTTGGAAAATACACCCCTCACAGAATGTAATAAGGGGTGCAGTGAGCATTTACACGCCACAGGTGTCTGACAGATTTTTGGAACAGTGGTCCGTGAAAATGAAAAATTTTATTTTTCATTTGCACAGTCCACTATTCCAAAGATCTTTCAAACGCCAGTGGGGTGTAAATACTCACTGCACCTCTTATTAAATTCTGTGAGGGGTGTAGTTTCCAAAATGGGGTCACATGTGGTGGGGTCCACTGTTCTGGCACCACGGAGGGGCTGTGTAAACACACATGGCCCCCTACTTCCATTCCAAACAAATTCTCTCTCGAAAAGCCCAATGGCGCTCCTTCTCTTCTGAGCATTGTAGTTCGCCCGCAGAGCACCACATATGGGGTATTTCCATACTCAGAAGAAACAGGATTAACATTTTTGGGAGGCTTTTTCTCTTATTACCCCTTGTGAAAATAAAAAATTTGGGGTAACACCAGCATTTTTGTGAAAAAAATCTAAATTTCCATTTTCATGTCCAACTTTACCGCAAACTTGTCAAACACCTGTGGTGTGTAAAGGCTCACTGTACCCCTTGTTACGTTCCTTGAGGGGTGTTGTTTCCAAATAGTGTGTCATGTGGGGCTTTTCTTGCTGTTCTGGCACCATAGGGGCTTCCTAAATGCGACATGCCCCCCAAAAACCATTTCAGCAAAATTTGCTTTTCAAAAGCCAAATGTGATTCCTTCTCTTCTGAGCATTGTAGTTCACCTACAGTGCACTTGATGTCCACACATGGGGTATTTCCATACTCAGAAGAGATGGGGTTACAAATTTGGGAGGGCATTTTCTCCTATTAACCCTTGTAAAAATGTAAAATTTGGGGGGAAAAGAGCATCTTAGTGAAAAAAAATTATTTTCATTTACACAACCAACTTTAACAAAAAGTCATCAAACACCTGTGGGGTGTTAAGGCTCACTATACCCCTTGTTACGTTCCTTGAGGGGTGTAGTTTCCAAAATAGTATGCCATGGGGGGCTTGCTGTTCTGGCACCATAGGGGCTTCCTAAATGTGACATTCCCCCCAAAAACCATTTCAGAAAAACTCACCCTTCAAAATCCCATTATCACTGCTTCCCTTCTGAGCCCTCTAGTGCACCCACAGAGCACTTAACATTCACATATGAAGTATTTGCTTACTCGAGAGAAATTGGGTTACAAATTTTAGGGTGATTTTTCTCCTTTTACTCCTTGCAAAAATTCAAAAACTGGGTCTACAAGAACATGCGAATGTAAAGAATGAAAATTTTGAATTTTCTATTTCACATTGCTGCTATTCCTGTGAAACAAGAGTTAACCCACTTTCTGAATGTCCTTTTGAATACTTTGAGGGGTGCAGTTTTTATAATGTGGTCATTTATGAGGCATTTCTATACCTCTTATGAAGGCCCCTCAAATCCACTTCAAAACTGAACTGGTCCCTGAAAAATTCCAATTTTGAAAATGTTGTGAAAAATTGGAAAATTACTGCTGAACTTTGAAGCCCTTGATGTCTTCCAAAAGTAAAAACATGTCAACTTTATGATGCAAACATAAAGTAGACATATTGTATATGTGAATCAATATATAATTTATTTGGGATGTCCATTTTCCTTATAAGCAGAGAGCTTCAAAGTAAAAAAAAAATTTACTCTGGTAAAAAAAAAAGTTTTTTGTTTTTTTTCAAATCAACTGGTGCCAAAAAGTTATACTACAGTATACTACAGAGGAAGTTGTGTGGTTCTTTTCTGCCTGACCACAATGCTCTCTGCTAACACCTCTGTCCATGTCAGGAACTGTCTAGAGCAGGAAAGGTTTGGGGAGATTTGCTCCTCTGGATATGACCCTGAGCATGTGAACTCAACTTCTTTGGTCAAACCATAACGAAGTCTGTTATGAGTGGAACCTGTCCGGTGAAACCACTGTATGGTCTTGCTCACCTAATTTGTTTTTTTTTTGTTTTTTTTGTGGTGGGGGGGGGGGGGGGGGAAGGACACCAATTCTGCCGCATGGCGTTTTTTCGGCCATAAAAGCTGTGGCCAGATGTTAGCTGAAAATCAATGAGAAATCGCAAAATTCTTTTTCCACTTGGCGTTTTTCAGTTTGGCGCTTTTTAATCCTTTTGGCGTTTTTTCACTATTTTTTGGCGGTTTTGCAAAATCGCAGGATGTTGAGTAATTGGCGTTTTCTTCCCTGAAATCATGGCGCTTTTCTCCCATAGAAGTCTATGGGAGTGAAAAATTGCCAAGAAAAATGTTTTTTCAGGCAGTTTTTATTCTCTTTTGGACTTTGGCGATCCAAAAAAGTGATGGAGATACCTTTTTTTTAATAACATTTCGTAGGGTACCATTAAAAAAAATTATAAAAAAAGATATAGTGATGGAAAAAAATTTATTTAACGAAATTAATATTTTTTATAATAACATTTTTATAAATTTTTAAACAGGGATCAGTGTGTGTGTGTTTTTCACTTTTTATACTTTATTTCTTAGGTGGTACTACTACTCCCAGCATGGAACACACACTGTTCCATGATGGGAGTAGTAGTACCTGTACTAATTGACAGATCGCCCTGGTTCCGTTGCGATCCTTCTGCATAATGTATAGATGCAGGCGGCCGCTCTTCTATGGTCCCCTGTACTGACGTATATATAAACCTATTCCTATTTCCCGCAGAGAGCTGTGATTGGCCAGATGGTTCCAGCCAATCACAACTTTCTGCGGGAAATATAAATAGGTGTATATATACGTCAGTGCCGGAGACCATAGAAGAGTGGCCAGCCGCATCTATACACTATACAGGAGGATCACAGCGGGTTTCAGTAGTGCCAACCGCTGTGAACTTTCCTTAACTGCAGGAACTATTGCTCCCAACATGGAGCAGAGTGGGCTCCATGATGGGAGTAGTACCTGCAGTTAAGGAAAGATCACAGTGGGTGTCACACCTGACATCAGCTGTGATCGTCCATAATATAGCAGAGGTGTGGAGCTGCTCAATACAGCGCTGGCATCTCTGCTCTGTACTCCGGCCAGTGATATGAATAGAACATCACTGATTCATATTTTCCTCTGAGAGCTGTGAATGGCTGCAACCATCTGGCCAATCACAGCTCTGGGTGGAAAATATGAATGAGTGATGTTCTATTCACATCACTGGCCGGAGTATAGTACAGAGATACGAGCGCTGTATAGAGCCACTCCACATCTCTGCTATATTATGGACGATCGCATCGGGTGATATGTCTATTAGTACAGGTACTACTACTCCCATCATGGAACAGTGTGCTCCATGCTGGAAGTAGTAGTACTACCTAAAAAATTTCAAAAAAGAGAAAAAACTAATGAAACACACACTTTATAAAAATGTATTCAAATTTTGTTTTAAATTATATAAATTTCGTTAAATACATTTTTTTACCATCACTACTGCCAAAGGGTCCAAAAAATGCAATTTCCACACAAATGAAAAAACGCCTGAAAAAACGCCAGACGCGGGAAATTGCACTGGCATTTTTTCATGCGTTTATTTTTTTTTTCAAATCAGAAAACGCAGGACAAAAAAAAACAATTAGAAATTTAGCCTTAGAGAGTAATAACACAAAATTTAAGACACTTCCTCCTCATTCTTGAGACCTTATAACACTAAAGAATCACATGACACCAGGGAGGGAATATGGTTTATTTGGCCCAATTTGAACATTTTCACTTGGGGGTGTACTCACTTTTGTTGCCAAGGTTAGACATTAATGGCTGTGTGTTGAGTTATTTGGAGGGGACACAACATTAAACACTGTTACACAGGCTGTCCACTGACTATTTTACATTTCAGCAGAATGTTATTTCTTCAGTGCTGTCACATTAAAAATACAATAAGATATTTACAAAAATGTGAGGGGGTACTCACTTATGTGAGCTACTGTATATATATGACAATCTAGTATGGTGTTAAAATCTGTAATTTTGGCTAAAAAGTTTCAGGCTCTGAAAGCAGTCTGCTCTGTCCCCCCCTCTTTATTATCAACATAGGACAAGACCGGTGAAGTGAAGGGGAGATCTGGTATTACTGTTCATCGGATTTCTGACTCATTTGATATGGTAGAAGTAAGACCTCTCCAACAGAAACTACTGTGACCAAGAACAGGCTCCATGTTATCTTATCTAATGAGTCATAAAGCTAATGAGCAGTCATACCAGCCCCCACCCCCTTCACATCACTGGTCATGTCCTATGCTGACATGAGATTAGGAGAAAGAATGGGAGCTCACTGCATTTAGAGCCTGTAATATGATGTCACAGCTTGCAAGGGAGAGAGATGGAATGGAAAATCAGTGCACCATGGATAATACCATTATGTTAGTAAGTTGCTTTTCAACATCAAACACAGGTTGTTTCTTTCATTGGGCAACCCCTTTAAGGCACTTGAGTTATGCACGTAAGTTACTTAAAGAGTACCTGTCACCACAAAAACTTTTTATATTTTGTTAATGTATTAGAAACAACTTTCTAATAACATGTGATTAACAAAAATTTATCTTTATATGTTTTTTTTTTTTACTTTTAAAAACTGAACACTAGGGGTCTTCCTACATGTCCCGGCTCAGACTGCGCTCCGCTGAACGGGGAAGGAAAGGGTGGAAGTGTAATGCCCCCTTCAGCCCAAAAAAGCTCACAGGCAATGAGCAGGCTTTGGAAGAGGATTAAACATGAAATACACATCAAAAATTAAAAAGAAAAACGGTGGGGGCAGTTATAGAGGATAACAACATGCCAGGAGGTAATTTACCGCAGTTCAGATGGTGGCAGGTACTCTTTTTTTTTTTTTAATCAGATAATTTTTATTAAAGGTTTTGCAAACATTTTAAATCAACATACAGACAAAACCACCCAACCACCCCACAAAACAAACAAACACCCCAGAACAAAACACAAAGACAGCCACACAAGTCGCCGTGTCACACGGCACCCAGGGGCACTAGTATACCCACACCACTCATAACCAGACGTACTCATATAAGATCGCAGGATATCCTCAGCAGAGTGAGAGCATATAGCAGGCATACAAACAGCCAACCAGACACAATCGAACATGCATACGTGTCACTCCTGCAATGAAAACATATCAAAAATATCCAATACAGTACCCACCGTTACACCTTCCCTCTCATAGAACCACAGCCTACACCCCCCCACCCCACCCCCCTAAGAGTCCCACTGTAAATAACTATAGCGACCCCCCACTATGTGACTAGTAATATAACAATTAAACAAGCAGTGAAGGCCACTAACAACTGGCCACATTAATTACCCCATGTTAATACAGACTACTATGTTCAATAACATCAAATAATGTCAAGTAGCAGTAGCACACGATCAGCATGAGTTCATGGAGGAACAGTTCAGTCCGGGTCAGGTTCCGGGGAGCCTCCCCTGGCTCTCCGGCGCAATTGCGGTTCATGGGAGTCTAACCATCTCACAGCAACATCAACCCCCTCAAAAAGTGGTTGGTACCCAAGGCAACCACCTGCAATCTGGCAGGATACAGCATGGAGTATTGTATATCCAGGGATCGCAACCTCTTTTTAACATCCAGGAAGGAGGCACGCTTCTTTTGCACCTCCGCCGAGAAATCAGGAAAGAAAGAGATGACGTGATTGTCCACAGTCACAGGTTGTTTCTCTCTAGCCAGTCTAAGTATCAGATCTCTATCTCGGTAATGGAGAAGTTTCACCAGCATAGAACAGGGTGGGCCACCAGTAGGGAATGGTCTCGTGGGAACCCGGTGGGCTCGCTCCATCGCAAATAGGGGGGTCAGGTTATCAGCTCCAAAGACATCCTTAAACCAGGTTTCCATATATTCAGTTGGTGCGCGCCCCTCACATTTTTCAGGCAGTCCCACTATGCGCACATTATTGCGGCGCAAGCAATTCTCCAAGTCATCCGCTTTAGCTTTGAGCAAGGCAATATCCTGACTGTGTCTAGTAGAGTCCCGGACTAAAGGAACAACAGCATCCTCTACATCACTAATCCTTCCTTCTGCAGCAGAGGTACGGTCAGTCACTTTTTGCAGACCGTGCCTCATTAAGGATATATCCGTCTGCACAGTGCCCACCTGAGCGGTTAGAAAAGAGAGAGTAGTATTGCATCTTTGAATTTCCGCAAATACAGCAGCTAAAGTGGGTTCAGCAGGAGGCCTATTGGGGGGGACAGCCGCCGCACCAGAGAGAGCAGAGGGGGTGCCCGGCAGTGACACCAAAGAATCCGCCACAATGTCCTGCATTCGCATAGTCCTTCAGAGGGTCTGGGGGTGGTATACGGGGTGAAGCTGCACCAGGGGGGGAGAGGAGAATATGACAGTACCCCCAAATTCACAGAGGCAGCACACAGTCCAGGTCACAGTCCCTTTCAAGGATCAATATAGCAGCCCCCACACCACAGTTCATCTGCAGCTCCTCACCCCGCAGCACAGGGAGCCTCCAGCTGTTTCTGGGACAATGTCTCTGGGGCACCCCCACCCCTCAAAATTCAGTCCACCGAGTCCTCTCAGCACTTACCCAGCCACTTACTGTACGCAGCGCAGGGACTCCGGCAAGAGCCCCCGCAGGTCTCACAGGATGGCGGCCTCCTCTCTACAGGACCGCACTACCAACAAAGTGCTCCTCCTCAGCTATGCGGACTCCTCCTCCACACCGGGTCACCGAGGGCGCCGGAGTTCCTCGCCGTCAGCACGCGTCCCTGCGCAGGTGAAATCGCCTCCTCCAGCAAGCAGCCGCAGTCACAGGAGGCCCGTAGCACTGTCCCAAGATGGCGCCCGGGACCACACGGCCGCCTGAGAGAGGGCCACCGCAGGCTCCCTCCGCAACTCTCCCGCCGCTCCCGGACACTGGACCCACCAGCGCTGGACAGGCAGGTAAGTAAGGGGCCCCTTCAGCCCGCCAGGGAGCTCCACAGCAGCAGACAGATGCAGGCAGGGGCTGGCGGAGGCCGCAGGCTTCAAGGCCTATATCTCAGCCGGCAGCCGGACACTCTCCAAACGCCTCCCGAGCTCCAGATATCTCCTTCACAGGGATCCCCCAGGCAGCAGGGGCCCTGTGGGACGGTGTAGCACTCTGTACCAAGCAGGATGGGTAGGATATTCCCAGGATTAATAGCAGGATGGCAGGAGCTCACTCAGCGCACGTCCACTCAGGCAGCCATCCAAGCCACGCCCCGCAGGTACTCTTTAACACATAATTTTAAATGTGACAATAAAACTAGATGCATTTTAAGGGAGGTTATTCCTATTTTATTGTCACAGTTAGGGGGGTTTACATACAATTACAACTGCAGAGGACTATGGCTTATGGTATAGACTTCTACTTGAACAGACAGTAGAAATAAACTGAAATAGAAATGCTCTGATGATTAGAGACTTTTTATTGCGGTCTCATCCTTTCTTTCTCTGGCTGGCTGCATGAAGTAGACTTGACCTGATGCCATCAGGATTTCTAAACCTTGTCAGGTGCTATAAAACATCTCAGATCACCAGTATTAAAACGAAAAGCAATGTTATAAAAAAAAGTGACTGTTTAACAATAGAAATAACAAAATAAAGAATGTATGTAGTAAAATGATGTAATTTATGGAGATGCATCTTACTACAGCTGTTTAGCGAATACAACCATAGCTCTGTATGGTTGATAGGGGGCATTAATGCCAGTTATTATCTGGCTCAATGGTGTCCAGGTAGTGGGAGCTTCATAGGATCACACTGCTCCTATCTCTCGTTTAGCACCATACCCAAGAATTTCTAGAACCAATCATACTTCAGTGATAGGTTGCAACTTGAGAGTATTCCTTTTTAAACCAAAATAAGGCAATAATGTGCCAATATATTAGCAGATGGGCCAGATGACTAGATACCATGTTTATCTCTTAGTTTGCTTGACATATTCTTGGCATATTTTTGTCATTCATTTTAGAAACATTTCCCCGCAATAAGAATAGTTGCTTCTTTCATGGATGCACCCGTCCAGATGCAATAAATATATACTGTAAAATCACTTTGGCAAAAGTCAGACATTTACATTAGACCATGATTTGGATCGGGTCCATGCCGGGGATTGAAGTGAATGCCTGTCCTATGCCTGTCTGTGCACAGATACGATTGTGGCCCATTTGAGCTTTAGAAATCGTATCTGTGGATCAGAGGTACTAACCGTAATGTGAATGAGGCCTTAAAAAACAAAAAACACTGGTCAAAACTGACAAAAAGCAGAATTTGACATCTTGCTCAGAGTTATATAAATACACTGTATGCACTTTTTAGGTCTATATCAGACATTCCAAAAGGGGAGTGAAGTCTCACACCACCTCATATGTCAAAGCAAGACAGCTATGCCCCTTAAAGGGGTACTCCGGCACTAAGACATCTTATCCCCTATCCAAAGGATAGGGGATAAGATGCCTGATCACGGGGGTCCTGCCGCTGTGGACCCCCGTGATCTTGCACGCAGCACCCCGTTAGGATCAGTCCCCGGAGCATGTTCACTGTCACGCCCCCTCACATAGGCTTGCATGCAGGGGGCGGAGCATGACATAACACAGGGGCGGAGCTGTGACATCACAATGCTCTGGCCCTGTGATCATCAGTAATCAGACCCGGAGCGAACGTGCTCCGGGGACTGATCCTAACGGGTGCTGCGTGCAAGATCACGGGGGTCCACAGCGGCGGGACCCCCGCGATCAGGCATCTCATCCCCTATCCTTTGGATAGGGGATAAGATGTCTTAGTGCTGGAGTACCCCTTTAAAAAAAACTTTAGAAATGTCACAAACATGTTTTTTTAAATGACAAGGACACTTTAATTTGCATTTAGGACTATTAAAATAACTTAAATCCACTATGTCCACATCAATCATATGTCTTAATTTAGACAATAATTTATACATACACAGTATATACCCCAAATGGTGCCTTAAAAAAATTACAAATTATCTCACATAAAATGAGTCAGTGAAAGAAATGCATAAGAAAAGTTATAGCTGCTAACATTTAGAGAGGCAAAAAGAAAAATGTGTCCCAAACATGTTTTCTCATTAAAGGGTTAAAGTGGATCTCCCAAAAAAACTGACACTGATTACTACTATTTGATCATGGGGGACACTGGTGATCCGAGACCGGCATACTCTTCATTTATTGCATAGGCACAGAGACATCCATATGGACGTCTGCGGCTGATACTGCAGCTGGCCATCTCACTTGAAACCTCATAAGGGTCCCTGCTGAACTGCACAATACTATGGGCACCATACCCCCTTTCATTGTTTACATGGGCACAGCAGGTCGTCTATATGAGCTGCAGTCTGGTACAAAGGCTTCTTTTCGATTGACTGGCGTTCCCTAGCTTCTGAATGAAAAATTTACCTATTAACATAGTAACATGGAAAGACGGATATGTGGAGTCCCAATGGATTTATATATTATACCAGAGAAAGGGTTTGTTATGATGAGGGTCGTAGTCCCTCATATGTAACGTGGCTTGAGTGGTGCAAGTCTATGTCCTTCTGTGAGTCTACAATGTCATAATAACCAAAACCGAGGGAATTCAGACGTCAAGGTGTAAACTTTTTACTTATTAAAATATAACCTTCCAATTATGGAAATGCATAACAAATAATTGGAAGGTTACATTTTAATAAATTTACACCTTGACGTCTGAATTCCCTCTGTTTTGGTTATTATAAATTTTTGGGCACTTTTGGGTATAGTGCAACTTAGCACCTCGGTCTAGACTCTTGGGCCCAGATTTATCAAAGAATGTCTACGGTAGAGCTATTTTCCCCCATTTATTTGGGTGGTGGGTTTGACTAGCGGGCATCTTATTTATCAAGATGGTGCAGCAGGATGAGGAATTTTGCGCAGTTCTGCTGTGGTGGGAAAAGTTGTACCACATACACTTTTTCTAGACTCTTGTGAGGGAGGGAAGTAGACACTTTCCCGGGTCCTGGATTTGCCAGGTTAGGTGTTTTTATTTACTTTCACAGAGCTGCCGGGACATTTTTACTTGCATCTTAGACGCTACTATCAAATGTGATCGATGATGTCTGGCATTAGAGATGGATCCTGGTGGTAGATAGCTGCCAGGACCACCCAGCCATTACCCGCGCTCAGCTCCTGACCACAAGAGGTTAAAGGTTGAATTGTGGAAGGTAGAAGTGATTCTCACGTCTACTGGTAGGTGGTGTAGCTTTACACCTAATAAAAAGTGCCTTTCACACAAAATAGCGACTTTTAATAATAGTCGCAAATGATAAATAAGTGACCACTGCATGGTCAAAAAGAAAAAGTTCTACGGGTAGGAAAAAAGAGTGAAACTGTCTATATCAAAAGACGCATAAAAGTCACTAAATATGCTGCTTGCGCCTTAACTGCGCCAAAACATTGACAAAAAAATGCTCTAAAAGCAATGATTAATCTCCCCCAATGTATTTATGTTAGTGTGCAGCCACCCAATTCATATTTTTCCTCTCTCTGTGTCTACAATGTCCCTTTCAAAACAAACTGTTCCCCTTATGCAAAGTTCAGGAAAAATACTTCTGTAGCCAGGGATTTGGGAAACAAACTTCACTTTACTCCTAAGGCAGATCCGTGCAGTATTAATACTTGGAAACACAGCTTGAATTTTGTACAGTTCTTTAGAATAAAATGTTGAGCTCAGAAGAAACAGTTTTTTTTCACTAGTCAGTGTCCCTTGAATGGGGTACTCCGGTGGAATTTTTATTTTTTATTTTTTTTAAATCAACTGGTGCCAGAAAGTTAAGCAGATTTGTAGATTACTTCTATTAAAAAAAATCTTAATCCTTCCAAGTACTTATTAGCTGCTGAATACTACAAAGGAAATTCTTTTCTTTTTGGAACACAGAGCTCTCTGCTGGCATCATGACCACAGTGCTCTCTGCTGACATCTCTGTCCGTTTTAGGAACTGTCCAGAGCAGCATATGTTTGCTATGGGGATTTTCTCCTACTCTAGGCAGTTCTTAAAATGGACAGAGATGTCAGCAGAGAGCACTTTGCTCGTGATGTCAGCAGAGAGCTCAGTATTCCAAAAAGGAAAGAATTTCCTCTGTAGTATTCAGCAGCTAAAAAGTACTGGAAGGATTAAGATTTTTTTAATAGAAGTCATTTACAAATCTGCGTAACTTTCTGGCACCAGTTGATTAAAAAAAAAAAAGTTTTCCACCGGAGTACCCCTTTAAGTTGGTGCATTTTATGCAGACATTTTGGGAGCGTACGGAGCGGAGGGTAACACCCTAGCGGAGTAGCGGCTTGACAGGGGTTTTAGTCTACTTAAAGGCCATCTATGGACGAAAATAACTTATCAGTGTTATAAGTGTTTGATCGCGGGGGGTCCGAATGCTGGGATCCCCGCAATCTCCTGCATGGAGCCACGGCTCTGCCGCAGCTCTCCCGTGCAAGAGGCATGTCGGACGCAGTATGACGCCGTGGCCGACACGCCTCCTCCATGTAGTTCTATGGGAGAGGCGGGTAGGCAGCGTTCATGCGGCCGCGTTCATGCGGCACTCTCACTGGGCCCCGTTCAGGAGATCGCAGAGGGTCCCAGCGGCCGGACCCCAGCGATCAAACACTTATCCCCTATGCTGTGGATAGGGGATAAGTGTAATAATGCTGCAGTTGTCCTTTAAGGGGTTACAGTTGTCCCTGGGATGTTGGGGGTTAAAAGGGGTGGTTTTTTGGCAGGGATTTTTATTGGGGGCTCAGTAGATGGGGGAAGGAGTATCAAGGGTATTGATAATCCTTCCTTTGAGTGTTGGGGTTATGATAGTTTGGGGGCAGGTCTAAGGGTTCTTGGAGGTGTTAACCCCTTAAGGACTCAGGGTTTTTCAGTTTTTGCACTTTCGTTTTTTCCTCCTTACCTTTTAAAAATCATAACCCTTTAAATTTTCCACCTAAAAATCCATATTAAGGCTTATTTTTTGCGTCACCAATTCTACTTTGCAGTGACATCAGTCATTTTACCCAAAAATTCACGCCGAAACGGAAAAAAAATCATTGTGCGACAAAATCGAAGAAAAAACGCCATTTTTAAACTTTTGGGGGCTTCCGTTTCTACGCATTGCATATTTCGGTAAAAATGACACCTTATCATTATTCTGTAGGTCCATATGGTTAAAATGATACCCTACTTATATAGGTTTGATTTTGCCTTACTTCTGGAAAAAATCATAACTACATGCAGGAAAATTTATGTGTTTAAAAATGTCATCTTCTGACCCCTATAACTTTTTTATTTTTCAACGTACAGGGCGGTATGAGGACTCATTTTTTGCGCCGTGATCTGAAGTTTTTATCGGTACAATTTTTGTTTTGATCTGACTTTTTGATCACTTTTTATTCACTTTTTAATGGTGTAAAAAGTGACCAAAAATCTGCTTTTTTTGCGCGTAAGACATTGACCTTGCGGTTTAATTAATGATATATTTTTATAGTTCGGACATTTACGCACGCGGCGATACCACATATGTTTATTTATTTTTTTATTTACACTGTTTTATTTTTTTTATTGGAAAAGGGGGGTGATTCAAACTTTTATTAGGGAATGGGTTAAATGACCTTTATTAACACTTTTTTTAACTTTTTTTTTTGCAATGTTATAGGTCCCATAGGGACCTATAACACTGCACACACTTATCTCTCATGCTGATCACTGGGGTGTATTAACACGCCTGTGATCAGTGTTATCGGCGCTTGACTGCTCCTGCCTTGATCTCAGGCACGGAGCAGTCATTCGTCGATTGGACACCGAGAAGGCAGGTAAGGGCCCTCTTGGTGTCCTGTAAGCTGTTCGGGACGCTGCGATTTCACCGCGGCGATCCCGAACAGCCCGACTGACTAGCCGGGATAGTTTCACTTTCACTTTTTCTAGTAGTCACACAGGATTCAGTAATTTGAGCTTGGAGTAACTCACGTTTAGTGGCTGCGGATTCCTAGGCTTTGGGCCTAGCTTGAATTGATGATTGTGCTGAGATGATTGTGCTTTCTTTAAATGCCAGGAACAAGAGAGAGAATTTAGTGGCAGCAGCCCCTTATATATTAAGGGGGAGGGACAAAGCTCATTGGTCAGCAGAACCTGTCAGTCATGAACCCAGTGAACTCTGGGTATCACATGACCCAAAGGTCCTTGAACCATAATACAATTAATTAAAGGCACATGACCTCTAAGGTCCTATACAGAGGTATTCCTATATAACATATTAAATATATATTTATTTGTACATTAAATAACAGTTACATGAGGCGACTAGGGGTTAGTCCTAAGGGAGAGGCCTATTGTCATGGAGGGACTCTGGCTGTGGGGACTCTAGACAAAGGGACAGGACCGGGTCCTATTCCGGGACAACACATTGCAAAACTACAATTCCCAGCATGCTGGGAGTTGTAGTTTTTCAACAGCTGGAGGTCCACAGTTTGGACACCACCTCACTACTGCAGCTACCACACCTTCAGTGGGAGTCTGCCTCCAAGCACTAGATTTAAGATCCAGACAGATCAGCAACCTTCCTGGCGAATCCAGCTGCATGGGTAAAGCCATCTAAAGTGAAGCTTTAGGGACAAAACCAAAGCTGGCCTCAGGGCTGGCCTGTCCAAAGCAATAGACTGACGTCTGGGGTCTCCTTGCTGGACGCCCTCAGTTCAGTGGTGTCTCATGTGGTGTCTACCATGTACCACCCCTGTGAAGCCCCCTTAGGTATGGATTCTTGCTGTATAACTGCCAGAGTATGCAGACAGCTACCTGTCTGCAGTTTAGTGAATCCCAAGAGCCAAAAGGAACAATCCAGGTGCCCACATAGATCACGCATGATGAATTGATCCCAGGACTGCAAGCCTCTGAGCCTGACTGTGCATCACAGGAGAAGCTAAGCAAACTCCGTCACTAGTAAGTCTGTCACCAGTCAAGTCAGATTACAGGACAGCCTGTCTAAAGTCACATCTGTCATTCATCTAGTCAGTCACGAGTCAAGTCTGTCTTCAGTCAGTTTGAAGTCAAGTACAGTCAAGTCTGTCATTAGCCTGTTAAAATCAAGTTTGCTAGGAGTACTACAAGTTACACAATTCCTAAGACTGCAACAATGGCATCATACCAGCTAAGATTGTACAAGTGTCAATCAAGCGTTGTACATCCTCAGTCTGCATCTACTGTATTGTCTGATGTATTTCTGGACCTGCAGCTCAGTAAAGTTAAGGCTGTTATCCATACTTCCAGGCTTTTGAGATCTACCTATCTAATATGAAAGGGGGGGGGGGGGGGGTCAGCCTATCTACCTATCTAATATGGAGGGGGAGATCAGCAACATATCTGCCTATCTAATATTAAGGAGGCTGTCCTACTTATGTATTTAGATGGTAGATCGTATTTCCAGTATCTACCTACTTAATATGGGAGACCTACCTATTAAGAGAGGCTACTTACTAAATAATTATGAAGGCTTCTTACCAAGGGGGGCTCTGTGGAAATATCTAAAACTGGGGCTCAACCTACTTACCTTATATTGTTAGTCTACTACCCAAAATATGGGAGTCTACTTCAATACCGAATATTGGTGGTCTATCTACTTACAATAATCAGGGCCTACCTAATTTGAGGGGTCTACCAAATTAATGGAGGAGATGTTGGTGTAAAGGGGGCAATTTTATGGGGTAGACCTACATAAGGGGACATTATTACGGCTTGGGGCACTATGGATTGTATTTTGTGTAGGGAATAGATAGAGAGGATTCTGGAAGTGTCATGAGCCTAAGATGTTTGTCCGTCAGATTCTGCGGAGATGAGACATGGCTGGGAAAAGTTGTCATGAGGACATGGGAAAACATGGAAAAGGAACATCTCCAATCAGAGAAGATGTCCCCTGTAAGTCACGAGATGAAACTGTAATCATTTACAGTCATGGCCGTAAATGTTGGCACCCCTGAAATTTTTCAAGAAAATGAAGTATTTCTCACAGAAAAGGATTGCAGTAACACACGTTTTGCTATACACATGTTTATTCCCTTTGTGTGTATTGGAAATAAACCAAAAAAGGAAGAGGAAAAAAGCAAATTGGACATGATGTCACACCAAACTCCAAAAATGGTCTGGACAAAATTATTGGCACCTTTTCAAAATTGGGGATAAATAAGATTGTTTCAAGCATGTGATGCTCCTTTAAACTCACCTGGGCCAAGTAACAGGTGTGGGCAATATAAAAACCACACCTGAAAGCAGATAAAAAGGAGAGAAGTTCACTTAGTCTTTGCATTGTATGTCTGTGTGTGAAACTAAGCATGGACAACAGAAAGAGAAGAAGAGAACTGTCTGAGGACTTGAGAACCAAAATTGTGGAAAAATATTAACAATCTCAAGGTTACAAGTCCTTCTCCAGAGATCTAGATTTGCCTTTGTCCACAGTGCGCAACTTTATCAAGAAGTTTGTAACCCATGTCACTGTAGCTAATCTCCCTGTGCGTGGACGGAAGAGAAAAATTGATGAAAAGTGTCAATGCAGGATAGTCCGGATGGTGGATAAGCAGCCCCAAACAAGTTCCAAAGATATTCAAGCTGTCCTGCAGGCTCAGGGAGCATCAGTGTCAGCACGAACTATCCTTTGACATTTAAAGGGGTATTCCAGGCAAAAACTTTTTTTTATATATCAACTGGCTCCGGAAAGTTAAACAGATTTATAAATTACTTCTATTAAAAAATCTTAATCCTTCCAATAGTTATTAGCTTCTGAAGTTGAGTTGCTGTTTTCTGTCTAACTGCTCTCTGATGACTCACGTCCCAGGAGCTGTCCAGCTCCTATGGGGATATTTTCCCATCATGCAAGGGATATTCTCCCATCATGCACAGCTCCCGGGACGAGACATCATCATTGAACAGTTAGACAGAAAACTTCAGAAGCTAATAACTATTGGAAGGATTAAGATTTTTTAATAGAAGTAATTTACAAATCTGTTTAACTTTCCGGAGCCAGTTGATATATAAAAAAAGTTTTTGCCTGGAATACCCCTTTAAATGAAATGGAACGCTATGGCAGGAGACCCAGGAGGACGCCACTGGTGACACTGAGAAATAAAAAAGCAAGACTACATTTTGCCAAAAATGAACTTGAGTAAGCCAAATTCCTTCTGGGAAAAAGTCTTGTGGACAGATTAGACCAATATAGAGCTTTTTGGTAAAGCACATCATTCTACTGTTTAACGAAAACGGAATGAGGCATACAAAGAAAAGAACACAGTACCTACAGTGAAATATGGTGGAAATTCAATGATATTTTAGGGGTTGTTTTGCTGCCTTCGGCACTGGGTGCCTTGAATGTGTGCAAGGCATCATGAAATTTGAGTATTACCAACAGATTTTAGGTCACACTGTACAGCCCACTGTCAGAAAGCTGGGTTTGCATCTGAGATCTTGGGTCTTCCAGCAGAATAATGACCCCAAACATACAACAAAAAGCACCCAAAAATAGGTGGCAACAAAGCGCTGGAGAGTTCTGAAGATCTAAATCCCATTGAACACCTGTGGAGAGATCTTAAAATTGCTGTTGGGAAAAGGTGCCCTTCCAATAAGAGAGACCTGGAGCAGTTTGTAAAGGAAGAGTGGTCCAACATTCCGGATGAGAGGTGTAAGAAGCTTATTGATGGTTATAGGAAGCGACTGATGTCAGTTATTTTTTCCAAATGAAATATTAAGTTAAGGGTGCCAATAATTTTGTTCAGACCATTTTTGGAGTTTTCTGTGACATTATGTCCAATTTGTTTTTTTTCCTCCTTTTTTTGGTTTAGTTTAAATACACAACAAGGGAATAAACATGTGTATAGCAAAACATGTGTGCAGTAATCATTTTCTGTGAAAAATACTTCATTTTCTTGAAAAATTTCAGGGGTGCCAACATTTACGGCCATGACTGTATAGCCTTGGAGCCGGCACCAGGAAACAGGCAGAGGTGTGACTGTTTTAGGTGTGGGAAGTAGGCTGGCATCAAGGTAGTGGATTCAAGTCAAGGCAGAAAAATTGTGACAGGTGGTACAGGTTCTGGATCAGTGGTCCAGCTCAAGCATCAGAGGATCAGCATAGTATACAAAGGTCAGTCAGAGGCAATGTCAGAAGAACATGCAAAGATCAGGCACAGGATGACAGCAGCCTAAAAAGGACTGTCTGCTAGACCATTGAATTGCAGCAAGAGATTGTGCACAACCCTTTAGGGCAAGATCAGGTACCACAGCCACAGGAAGAGGATGGGAGTCTGGGTCTAAGTTTGGGGATCAGATGGAACAGCAGCAGAGACTCAACAGGGGTTAGTGCCAGGGCAGACATTATGTCAGCAGGCAAAAGAGTTACACCTAAAAAGCACAGGAGTAACTATAGCTGTAGCATATATTAGACATGTGCAATTCGTTTCGGAACGAATACTAAACTTAACGAATTTTCCCGTTTTCGGGTGTTCGTTACAATCCGAATGCACGAAAAAAAAATCTAATATTTCCGAAAAAGAATACGAATATACAGTTAACAAATGCATTTGTTAAATAACGTATAGGAATAATGCATGTTAACGAATAACGAATGCATAACGTTGTTAAATAACGTAAAGGAATAATGCATGTTAACGAATAACGAATGCATTCGTTATCAGTAAACCGAATGTAAGGAATTAATTAGATTTTTTTCATTGGGTTTACCTGAGGAAAACTTGCCTTCCTACACAGAGAAAACTGCAAAAAAAAGGTGAAAACAACAAGAATCCTAAGGTAACACCTGCTATTTATTACAAAGGAGGATCAGCAAGTGAAACTAATGTGAATGTCGTTTAGTAACGAATGCTAAATTTAACGAATTTTACAGATATAACGAAAGATCCGAGTTAACGAATGCATTCGATCTTATTGACGAATGCATCCGAAAACGAAAATTTTTTTAGCCTATGCATCCGAAAACCGAATATAACGAATTAACAGCATTCCGAATATTCACAGAACCGCAAATTTTTGAAAACGAAAATTAGGAAAATGAAAAGAAAGGAAATTTTGGGTTCTGCACATGTCTAGCATATATAATGTATAGTCACATAGCTTCTATGGGGCCCAGTGGTTGAGCGGGCCCACTTAACATTACACTCTTTTTTTGAAAAGTATAACAAGTTGGAGCACTATTATATTAGTTCTCTAATAAATGGCTCCATTATCCATTTAATTAATTATCACCACTCACGCTGCTGCTGTAGTTTCCTGTCCTTATGTGTTGGGGGGCCTTCACATTTTGTTTTGGGGCCCAATGTATTTTAGTTCTGCCCCTGCTACCAAGCCCTGCCCAGCACAGTTCCGGTGGCACTGCTTTCTAGGTGAACTGCTAATTCTGCAAATAGATTAAGCTAATTTAGACAGGGTTCCTGTACGTTAATAAAATTGTGGCAAACTCCTACTCACCCCCACCCATGTGCCCATCTCATTATTTCATTGAAATTGTTGATATTTTCTATACAGCTCCACAGTATTTGGTTTTAATCCCGTCAATCTTTGTGGACGCGCTCTGCTTGTTACAAGAGGAGCTGTTCTCAGCAGCAGGTGCTGAGAGGAGAGAAAGAGAGAGGAAGGGAGGGAGGAAGGGAGGAAGGGAGGGAGAGACTGGAGGAGAAGGGAGGGAGTAAAGAGGAGGAGGGAGGGAGAGAGTGACAGTAAAGAGACACACAGGAGAGAAACAGGGGGAAAGGAGAGAGACAGAGGGGAAGCAGCAAAGGAGGGGACCACAAAGACCTGTCTGCCCTATTATAGTGGACATTATACAGGTAAGACCTTCTGGTCATATGCATCATTGGTCTGGACTGTTCTGGTTCTGCAGCATCAGGTAGTGCTGTGCAGGGTTTGCTACAACTCTGGTTACTCACCCCCCATCCCCTTTTCTTTTCTAACCCATGCTTCTTATGTATGGCAGATGCCTGATTTAGCAGAGACCCTTTCTTTAAGGATACCTCCTCCCACTGCCTGAGTTATGTCACCCATAAGATTAGAAGCTGGTTTAAGCAGCAAAGCCTCCTGGATCGCCTTCTGGAAATGATTCTAAGATACCGAATATAATAACATGGTCATGCAATCCCATGCACCAAGACTGGTTCTG
Source organism: Hyla sarda (assembly GCF_029499605.1). NCBI lineage: Eukaryota > Metazoa > Chordata > Amphibia > Anura > Hylidae > Hyla > Hyla sarda. The sequence continues at coordinate 217,086,748 of NC_079194.1, forward strand.
CTTCTTGTGTTTGGAGATTCAATGCTTTGATCTACCCAGAGATGTGATTTGGAGGAGAGACAGATGGTGGGCACAGGATCTGCCTAGGAACATGAATCTAGGAATGAAAATACCCCAGAGGCCATAAACATTCATTGTATGAGAAAGCATTGTAGTGTTATTATCTTCATGGCTTCAGCGTATTGAATGGTTTATCATCCAGAGATAACAATGCAAGTCAATGAAACAGTCCTCAATAATTGCTCCAACTGCTTGCACTCTAGTTACATTGTGGCCCCTATGTAATAGTGTTATTCCTTCTATATCATTATATATTATTTAAATATTGTTTAATAACAACCTCTGCAAGCAATGTATCATGTCAGTTTCATGCATTTCATATAGTTATTGTATCTCTATTAGTGTGTGCATATATATATATATATATATATATATATATATATATATATGTATTAAGAAGACAATTTCTGCCTTCATTCATGCTTCCTGAAACTGGGATATCTGAGGACAGTCTTCCAGGCTCTTGGTCTTTCAAGAAGCAGGATGGGAGTGGCTGAGTGACTCTTTTCTTAAATGCTTCAGGTCTGATGCAGATGGCTGCTGATCTCGAAATAATACAGATCTATCCAGGTGAATGGACCTGCTTACACCATAGGGCACGGTAGCCTGATATTCATTGAAATGGTTAAATATAATACAAACAGGACAAAGTGAAAGAAAGGAATCGGGTTAGTCAGAAGAAGACTAAAGTTAGGCATATTTCCAGAGAAGAACAGGTGTCCAATGTAGCACTGCTGGATCCTCAAGTGCGAACAGTGACGTCCTACTGAGAATAATGCTATGGGAGCAATAATAGTGTCAAATGTTGCTGAGAATCACATTAGTTATGTTTCTGGAATGTATCAAATATGATTGATAAACAGATTTCCCAAAGTAATGATCCCTTTGAATGAATTCATAAGAATAAGACGTTGAGATGTCAAATGTCTACCTACTCTCTCGCTCCTGACTGATCAAACTTGTGTCTTTGGTGTCTTAAGATTGTGTACTGATCGTATTCCTCCCGGTCTCTCATGACATCTAAAGTATAAGTCATTGTGAGGCAGGTATGACAGAATGGTTTGCTGTATACCCTGATCTGAGATAAGAAGAGGCATGGTGGTAGGGCATTGGCCTTCTGTAGAGGTGTGCTCATAACCGTATGTTCTTTCATTATGAAGTCAACCATGCTTGTACCGTGTGCTCCTGGAAATAATCCTGTCACAGTCCCTGTCAGCAAGATGCAAGGAGGATGGCTTTACATAGCGATTTGATGTGAGTGGCTTCCACTGGGTGAGGTGGATATTGGAACTGTGGAAGTCATCATTCCGGTAAACAGTGGACCCATGAGGGACAACAAACTGTTGTAGAGGATTTTTTTTTTTTTTAATAGTGCATCAGGATGGTTGGATCAGCTATTGTATGTTTAAATGTTATGCTGTAAATATAATCCCTATAGGAGTGCTAAGGAATAACCTCACTCCCCTGAAGTATTAGGTTCAGGCTCAACTGACCCAACAGGTTCCCTCCGGTTGGACCCATGCTCGAGCATTATAATGGGCAAATAGAGCCCTAGTACTGTTTCAAAACTACAACTCCCAACATGCTCGAACAGCCTTTAGCTCTCTTCTGCAACAGCTTGAGGCACCTTGGTTAAGATACACTAACTTATACTTTGGGGAATCTTCCTGATGTATACTGACCAAAATATTGTGTAAACATAGCCTAAGGGGGCTTCACACACAGGAAAAACACTGCAGCTTTTTAATTCAAAATGTACAAATGGTCCACATTGCCATTGTGCTCTGTTTTGTTCTGGGTCCACTTGGCTCTTTTTTTGCGCCGAATGGCTCAAAATAATTTGGAGCACAACTGACAGCACCGGGTCACCACCGGGTCCTGACAGAACCCATTGACGTGAATGGCGTCTGTCAGCGATCCAGTAGTTTACCAGAGAAAAAATATATAACATGCAATATTTTTTCTCCGACGGAGCTCCATATAGCGGAGCCATGCGGCAATGTGAACCTTAACTAAGACTTGTTGTTTCTGACATATCCACTTCTGGCTTTGGATCAAAAAACTGCAGTGACATTTTTTTCAAAAAATGCTGCATGAGACCATTCTTTGTTTTTGTTTTGTTTTTTTATCCGTTTTTTTTCCAGAAAAACACCACTATATGTGGCTTTTTGTGGCTTACATATGGGCTTTTGTTGTCATTTTACTTTTTGCTGCCAAGTAATAACAGTGTAATATGAAATGCACGACATGTGGAGTACTTAGTATAGTGGTGTTCAAGGGCCAATGTTTTTTCTTTTTTTTTTTTTTCTTTTTTTATAAGCCATTCTCCATTTTAAATCATTTTTCCATTGATTTCTTGATAGGAAAATGTATATTGTAGGTTTCACTAAATAAAAAAACACCACCAAAAATACTGTATAAAAACTTTTGGTAATTTATTGGTATTTGTGGTTGACATGTGACCTGTATTGGTGACATTATGACTGAATTGGAATATGTAAAAGCTTGAAATGTAATTCTCTACTGTAAAGAGGTTCATAAGTCTTACAGCAGTGTCCTTGCAAGTTTGGAGAACTAAGGGTTAGGGTGAAGTAGATTAGCAGTAATATAGTAACATAGTTCATAAGGTTGAAAAAAGACCAGAATCCATCAATTTCAACCTATATCTCTAATGAGTCCCTACTGAGTTGAGACCTAGGGATTTTTTTGAGTCACAAGAGTTTTTTCTTTAAGTAGTAATGCAGTATAACAAAACTTACTGCTCCCGGCTTTCCTCATGAATGGAGGCGTGTCGACCACAGCATCGGCTCTATGGGTATCTCCAGCTTTCCCAAAGAGATACATGGAGGGGGCATGTTGGCTACAGCTTTATGCCATGGACGACAAACTGCATTCATGCAGACAGCCGCGGCATGGAGTGGGAGATCGTGCATAGGGATAGGTTGTGTTATACTGGATTACTCCTTGAAATATGTTGAATAAGTATAAATTGCAGGACATAGCAGATGTTCTGGATGTGAGAAATAAAAGAAAATAGTGTAAGTTCATAGCTTAAAGAGTTTCAGAGCAGTGCTAAGGGGGATTTACCTGTCTTTAGAGCTGGTGGTCTGACATCATAGACTTCCCCAATGTGATCTATGTCATATTGACAAGTCATAACATGGTGGTGACTGACTTTTCCATTTAAGGACTTGACAAAACTCTTTACCCAAAGACATATAATGTCTAGTGGCAGAGCTGTTGATAAAGTCACTAAGAAGATGTTCACACTGTGTTTAAGCTTCATATTTTTTGATGTAAAACTTCACAATACTATTGCCATAGAGTGGCATGCCATACCGTTTGACCACAGTGGAAAAACAACATGTACTTTTTACTTTACTATACAATAAAAATAATGTATGAAAATGCATTCCACCAGACTACAAAAAGTACAGAAAGACACTCTGTTGCTCTATTGCCTCTGTCAGATGAATGGGGCTTATGTTACATATAGCATGTTGGCTGAACATATTTACCCAAAGGTAGTGTAGATATAGCCTTAGATTGCAGCCTCAAATGGGTTCATACTCCTGTAGTGGCCCATTGGCTACCAGTTCTAAGAAGAATTGTCTGCCAACAAAGTCCAGACTTGACAAAGATTCAATGAAAATAATGGATGGCAAAAAAAAAAAAAAAAAAAAGTTCCTTAACAGAGGACTATAGCTATTAACAAATGGGGTATATGAAAGTAAGTTTTCTAAAGTAGACAACCTCTTTGGTCAGTAAGACCCTAACAGTTATATTACTGAATGGAATTGTATCCTGTAAAGCAGCGACACAGAGAACAAAAGTTCTAAAATAACTTAATTTTTTCATAAATTCAGATGGCCAGAGTGAGTACTTTTAAATTTGTGTTTATTTTCCTTACTTGGTTATACATGGAGATGCCTGCAGAAAAGGTAAAGAATCTTTTGCCATGCACTCTGTAAAGCTACATGGCTTTCAGGCCACGCTGTGGATTTTCAATGCAGAGGGTGAAGCTTACCCTAATCCAGACCATGTACATATTATTTTGTATGCCTCCATCACCTATACTTATCATAAAAAATACCTCTTTTCAGTATCTCACAGTGTTAGAAATCCTCTCAGGGGAAGGGGGCGTGTCCCTCCCTTGTGGTGGTGAGAGGTGATTGGTGTGTCTGATCATGCAGCCTTGTCCATGAGTCATCTCTTGTCCATGACTCATGGACAAGCCAGATGCTGCTGCAGGACTGCTAAGTGTCTCAGTAGCTATAGGGACCCCCTACTAATGGGTTTTTAGATCTAACAGTGCCATTTAAAAAGGGAATTCCTCAAATGACAAACATGGAATGTTAAAATATTCAGCCATGTATTTCCCCCTAAGGGATTGGTTATTTGGTGTCAAAACCCTGGGATCCATCAGGGACATCTGTGATTAGTACATAAAATCCGCAACAAAGTCCAAAACTGGAATGTAATAGCTGCAGATTTTGCTAAAGATTTGCTGACAATTTGAAGCAAAATCTAACATAGATTTTTTTTTTGTCCATGTGTTAGACTGTAAACTACTTGGTATACAGTGTATACAACGGTAGCCTACAATGCCTCCTGTCATATACCATAGTTACTGGAAAGAGTCTGTCTTCAGCCATTGAAACATCAATGTGCATGTTCTGTGTGTTGCATGCCAAGGCACAATGTCTAAGCCCTCATGTAATATAATACTTCTTCTATTTCCATTTTATAGTGAATCTTTATTCACTTTTCCATTATATACATAAATGGGCTTCCACATTTCTTCATTCATTCATTGTGCAAAAAACACTCCCACATTTTAGAAAATAAGCAAAAAAAGGGACGTATTGGTCGAAAAATAGCAGAACTGTTGGAGCACGCTGTTAATAAATAGAATAAAATCCATTTCTACATGCTTTTTTTAACCAAAATTTAAAGGGAACACACAATAATACGTGTGTCAGGATCCGGGTTGGCGGAGGGTGAGGACACTGGAAGTGGTTCCTCTGTACCAGAGAGGTGATGGCGTGGGCCGTACCAGGGGAACGGAGTCTAAGGGGTTACTGGTATTCACCAGAGCCTGCCGCAAAGCGGGATGGACTTGCTGCGGCAGGTAACCCCCAGGTCGTTCCTCCCAGTAGCGACTCAACCTCTCTGGCGGCTGAGATGGCGCAGTACAAAAGGACAAGGCAAGGCAAGGTCAGACGTAGCAGAAAGGTCAGGGCAGGTGGCAAGGTTCGTAGTCAGGGGCAACAGCAGAGATTCTGGAAACACAGGCAAGGACACACTGGAACGCTTTCACTAGGCACTAGGCAACAAGATCCGGCAGGGACAGGAAGGGGAAGTGATGTTTTATAGGGAACAGTGATTGGACTAGATTGGGCCAGGCACCAATTAGTGGTGCACTGGCCCTTTAAATTTCAGAGAGCCGGCGCGCGCGCGCCCTAGAGAGCGGGCCGCGCACGCCGGGCAGGGACAGGGGAAGGACGGAGCGGGTGAGAAGAGACATGGGATGCGATCCGTGAGCGGGCACGTCCCGCAGATCGCATCCCCCCCGGTGACAGGCTAGCAGCGCTCTCGGTCAGCAGCGCCGACCGGAGCGCTGCAAGCAGAGTAACGCCGCGAGCGCCCCGGGGAAGCAGCGGGACCCGGAGCGCTCGGCGTTACAACGTGAGGCTCGACATTTTTGTGTCCAGGGCATGGACATCCAGCTGCCTGCTAAGCCTTGAATCCTTTTCCTTCTTGATCATTGATGGCCATGTCACTTTGTTCTCCTTGTCTTTAAAAATTGTTTCACCATTTGCTATTAAAGAGACACTAAAGTCTCCTTTCCTCCAAGAAAGCTGTGTACAGTGACCCCCCCCGACCTACGATGGCCCCGACATACGATCATTTCAACATACAATGGATAGCCGTTTACGGTGCCCCGTGTTGTCCGCTGACAATCACTTACCTGTCCTCGGGGCTCCGTAGCGTACTCCTCGGGATCCCCTCCATCGCCGGCGCTCTCCATCGTCGTCATCACGTCCCATCATCCAATAGGAGCAGCATGCATAGTGACGTGATGGCGGTGACCGATAGCGACGTTCTCAGGCAGCAGAGACCTTCCCGGAGCGTTGGGGACACCCCGGGGACGCGGCAACAGCCATGGAGGGCGACATCTAGGGCAGCGGTGACGGTCCGGAGCGGCGGGGACAGGTGAGTATAACCTCCAATACCAGTGGTCTTCAGCCGTTGGCTGTCCGGGCATGCTGGGTGTTGTAGTTTTGCAACACCTGGAGGTCCGCAGGTTGTAAACCACTGTCCTATACTTTACATTGCACGGATCCCTCAACATACGATGGTTTCAACAAACGATGGTTCATTTGGAACGGATTACCATCGTATGTTGAGGGACCACTGTAGTTGAATGAACTGTATAGTAAGGTAGAGGGTGACCACAGGAAGTCCACACAATCCCATGCTCACTATATTATCTTTCACATCTCCATATTTTCTGACCTCTTTTCAATTCCTTTTGAACAATGAGAGTTTAGCAGAGAAAAAAAAGAGTGCACCCGCTAAACTACCGGATCCCCGACTGACCCCATTCAAGTGACCCAGCAGTGTACGTTGTGTTCTGACCCATTCCAGGGTTCATTCTGCTCAAGGGGGAAAAAAAAGATCCAAATGGACCCTGAACGGGACTGGAGACAACGTCAATGTGAATTTAGCCTTACCTGCATGACTTCTCCAGTGCTACTCTATTCAAAGGGGTATTCCGCTGGAAACATCTTATCCAAAGGCATGCCCGCCACTTGAGACCCCCCGCGATCTCCGGCGCCCCCCTGTCATTCAGTGCACGGATCGAACTCCGCTCTGTGCCCGATGACTGGCAATACAGGCCTCCACGCCCCCTCCATTTACATCTAGACATGAATGGAGGGGGCGTGGCGGGACGTCCCAAATGCGGAAGCTGCAAGCTTCCCGCTGCCTGCCTGGAAATTGGCGGGGATCCCCAGCAGGACCCCCTCGATCTAACATCTTATCCCCTATCCTTTGGATAGGGGATAAGATCTTTCAAACGGAGTACCCCTTTACGCTCCTTATCCCAAGTATCGTATGGGTCTGGAGGAAGAGGAGGCCTAGAACCCCCCGTGATCTTGGGGTTTGAGGGAAAGGACTCTTAGCAATCTGGCTTTTAATCCCCTGTCCTGTGAATAGCTGACAAATGTATTTAGTAGGGGAAAAAACGGAAGAAAACTTTCTACAAAGTCAAATGTAGAAACAGCGCCACCTGGTGAACAAGTGTATAGTGTAAAGAAATATTCCGGTCCAGATGTCAAACCTTATGTATAAAAATGTCGAAATGTATTCAATAGCTAAAATACACATGAAATAGCAATACTTATGATTGCGTAAGTAAAGGTGTAAACGTAAAGTGGTTCTTTGATGTTATATTTAATAAGTCGAAATGTATTCAATATCGAAAATACATGAGTAATAGCAATACTTATGATATTGTTAGTAAAGGTGTAAACGTAAAGGGGTTCTCTGATGTTATATCTGTGCCACCTAAATCATATGGTACATATAGCAGTATTGTAAGTTAAAATACAATTCTTTGGTTTGTAAGGAACTACTGGTTGTTTACATACATCAGTGTTTCTCAACCAGGGTGCCTCCAGCTGTTGCAAAACTACAACTCCCAGCATGCCCGGACAGCCGAAGGCTGTCCGGGCATGCTGGGAGTTGTAGTTTTGCAACAGCTGGAGGCACCCTGGTTGAGGAACACTGATGTATGTAAACAATCAGTAGTCTCATACAAACCAAAGAATATAACTAGAGATGAGCGAACTTACAGTAAATTCGATTCGTTACGAACTTCTCGGCTCGGCAGTTGATGACTTTTCCTGCGTAAATTAGTTCAGCCTTCAGGTGCTCCGGTGGGCTGGAAAAGGTGGAAACATTCCTAGGAAAGAGTCTCCTAGGACTGTATCCACCTTTTCCAGCCCACCGGAGCACCGGAAAGCTGAACTAATTTATGCAGGAAAAGTCATCAACTGCCGAGCCGAGAAGTTCATGACGAATCGAATTTACTGTAAGTTCGCTCATCTCTAAATATAACACAACAGCCTTGTGGCAGTCAGATTGCAGCGGTCGCTGTTATTTCTGATAAATGAGGCTCTTAGATCCAACATGTGTCCATCTATATTTGTCTTCTGTTCATAAGGAAGATAAATATGTAACCAAAGAATCTCCTCCCTGCGTGTCCTGAAGATATGTGAAAGAAGGGAATGAATATTATACAGATTCGCCCTGGTCCAATCTAGAACTGACCTCCTCATAGACACTGATCAGATTAGTCTGCACACACCCATGCCAGTGCTGTGTTATAAGGTTATTCCAGGAAAAAAATAATTATATCAACTGGATCCAGAAAGTTAAACAGATTTGTAAATTACTTCTAGTAAAAAAAAAAAAAATTAGTCCTTCCAGTAGTTATCAGCTGCTGAAGTTAAGTTGTCCTTTTCTTTCTGACAACAGTGTTCTCTGCTGACACCTCTGCTTGTCTCAGGAACTGTCCGAAGCATTAGGCTAGGTTCAGACTACGGAATCTCCAGGCAGAAAATTTCCGACCGGAGATTCCGAGTGCGGCCGGCGCTGACTGAATCAACCATTCACTACACATTTTAGCAAGCGGAATTTCCGCCTGCAATTTCAAAGCGAAATTGCAGGCGGAAATTCCGTAGTCTGAACCTAGCCTTAGAGGTTTGCTATGGGGATTTGCTCCTACTCTGGACAGTTCCTGAGACAAGCAGAGGTGTCAGCAGAGAGCACTGTTGTCAGACAGAAAAGAACAACTCAACTTCAGCAGCTGATAACTACTGGAAGGATTAAGATTTTTTAATAGAAGTAATTTACAAATATGTTTAACTGTCTTGAGCCAGTTGATAAAAAAAAAAGTTTCTTTGCTGGAATACCCCTTTAACGTCAATGGACGTAAATGTACGTCATGGTGCGGTGTGGTACTTAACGCACCATGACATACATTTACAGTCTGCCATGACCACTAGCACCAGAGCGGTGCTCGTGTCATGGGCGGGGGACCCACCGGGGACCCTCCGGTAATGGCGGACATCCGCGATTGCACAGATGTCCGCCATTAAGCCTTCAGATGCCGTGATCAATACAGATCACGGCATCTGCCGCAGTGCGGTACTTTAAATGGATGAGCAGATCGCACGCAGCGCTGCCGCGGGGATCCGATCATCCAGCATGCCAGCCTGAGGTCCCCTCACCTGCCTCAAGCCATCTCCTGGGGTCTTCTGCTCTAGTCTGAGATCGAGCAGACCAGAGCAGAAGATCAACGATAACATTGATCAGTGCTATGCCCTATGCATAGCACTGAGCAGTATTAGCAAATTATTGCTATATATAGTCCCCTATGGGGACTATTAAAGTGTTTAACCCCTTAACGACGCAGAACGTATATTTACGTCCTGCGCCGGCTCCCGCGATATGAAGCGGGATCGCGCCGCGATCCTGCATCATATCGCGTCGGTCCCGGCGCTCATCAACGGCCGGGACCCGCGGCTAATACCACACATCGCCGATCGCGGCGATGTGCGGTATTAACCCTTTAGAAGCGGCGGTCAAAGCTGACCGCCGCTTCTAAAGTGAAACTGAAAGTATGCGCGTGGAATACGGTGGAATCGCGGCGTCCCAAACAGCTGATCGGACACCGGGAGGGCCCTTACCTGCCTCCTCGGTGTCCGATCGACGAATGACTGCTCCGTGCCTGAGATCCAGGCAGGAGCAGTCAAGCGCCGATAATGCTGATCACAGGCGTGTTAATACACGCCAGTGATCAGTATAGAAGATCAGTGTGTGCAGTGTTATAGGTCCCTATGGGAGCTATAACACTGCAAAAAAAATGTCAAAAAAAAGTGTTAATAAAGGTCATTTAAGCCCTTCCCTAATAAAAGTTTGAATCACCCCCCTTTTCCCATAAAAAAAATAAAACAGTGTAAAAAAAAAAAAAAATAAACATATGTGGTATCGCCGCATGCGTAAATGTCCGAACTATAAAAATATATCATTAATTAAACCGCACGGTCAATGGCGTACGCGCAAAAAAATTCAAAAGTCCAAAAAAGCGTATTTTGGTCACTTTTTCTACCATTAAAAAAATGAATAAAAAGTGATCAAAAAGTCCGTTCAAAACAAAACTCATACCGATAAAAACTTCAGATCTTGGCGCAAAAAATGAGTCCTCATACCGCCCTGTACGTGGAAAAATAAAAAAGTTATAGGGGTCAGAAGATGACATTTTTAAACGTATAAATTTTCCTGCATGTAGTTATGATTTTTTCCAGAAGTGCAACAAAATCAAACCTATATAAGTAGGGTATCATTTTAACCGTATGGACCTACAGAATAATGATAAGGTGTAATTTTTACCGAAATATGCACTGCGTAGAAACGGAAGCCCCCAAAAGTTACAAAATGGCGTTTTTTTTCGATTTTGTCGCACGATTTTTTTTTTCCGTTTCGCCGTGCATTTTTGGGTAAAATGACTAATGTCACTGCAAAGTAGAATTGGCAACGCAAAAAATTAGCCATAATATGGATTTTTAGGTGGAAAATTGAAAGGGTTATGATTTTTAAAAGGTAAGGAGGAAAAAACGAAAGTGCAAAAACGGAAAAACCCTGAGTCCTTAAGGGGTTAAGAAAAGGTTAAAAAATAATTTGAAAAAAAGTAAAAACATATGAAAAATCTTCTCACCCAATAAAATGTAAATCATCAGTTTTTCCCATTTTACCCCCAAAAAAACGTAAAAAAAATTTGTAAACATATTTGGTATCGCCGCATGCGTCAAATTCTGAACTATCAAAATATATTGTTAATTATCCCGTACGGTGAAAGGCATCAGGAACTGTCCAGAGTAGGAGCAAATCCACACAGCAAACCACTCCTGCTCCAGACAGTTCCTCACTGTCCCTCCTTAACGAAAGTCACGCCCCCTTCCCATAGACTTTGGTTGAGGGGCCGGGCGTGACATCACGAGGGGGCGGCCGCGAACACGGAAGCCCGCACACAGCGTTTGGAGTAATGAACTTCCAGACGCTGCGAGTGGAGCTCCGAAAGGCAGGGCAGTGCACAACCCCTTTAAACTTCTTATGGAACAGTCTTTATAGTTATGCAGTTTCTCTATAGGCAACCGGGATGCAGGATACCTCACAGGCTTGCTGGGACTTGTAGTATTAAGATGATTTATTCAGGCCACTGTGCTACTAATTGTATTCTTGAGTTGAGTAGTAGTCACTAGAAATTGTAGATAGAGCTTTATAACTCACGTTTTGAAGTGGCTGCAGGTTCTTTAGGCTTTGGCCTAGATGAGATGAATTTAGTAGGTGCAGAGATTGTGCTTGCTTTGTAGCCAGAAACTAAGAGGAAATAGAGCTAACTGAGAGACTACAGCCCCTTATATACTAGGGGGGCTGGACTAAAGCCCATTGGTTGCAAAGCCTGTAGGTCCTGTACCCAGGGAACTCTGGGTACATCACATTACAGTAGATCACATGATCCAGGAAGGTCCTATATATTTGTACAACTTTATATACAATGAACAATATGCGTAATACATTTGCAATGCATTTATAGAAGGTGAGCAAGGGGTGAGCCCTGCAGGAGATCCCTATGGACTGCAGGGACTCTTCCTGAGGGGACTTAGGGATGGTACAGGACCATGTCCTGTACCGGGATACCACATGTAGGTAAGTAGTCAGATATCCAGGCATAAAGTTAGGTATCCCACCCTTCCCCGTAGGTATAGGCAGCAGAGTTAACCCCCTCCCCTTCCCTGCAGGTACAGGCAACAGAGTTAACTCCCCTTTCCCTGTAGGTATAGGCAGCAGAGTTAACCCCCCTTCCCTATAGGTATAGACAGCAGCGTTAACCCCTCCTCTCCCCTGTAGGTATAGGCAGCAGAGTTAACCAATTGACAAAATGAGAGAAGGGTGTAAACCATTGGCAAGGTTAAGGGGATCTAGAAGCAACCCATCCAACAAAAAAAAAGACATTCGCTCATCTTAAGATCAGTTTTACTCGCTCAGTGGCAACCATCCTGGCAGTTTTAGTAGTCACAAAGTTCACAAATTTGGCAATTTTTACATGAGGAACAATTTTTCTGGAAAGTTTAAACAGGTTCTTGGGTGTGGCTCTGTCTTAGGCAACTGGTAATTTATCTCAGACACAGGCTCTTATGTACTATTGGAGTTCTGCGTAAATTTTGGTGGAAAACAGTATGGGGAAATGCATTTCATTTATTAACCTTTCCCAGCATGTATAAAACATGAAAAACAGGAAAAACTGATGGTAAAAGTAAATAAAAGCCACAGTAACATACTTTACAGTTCCTTGAGAAGGTTCTCAACCTTCCTTTTTTGCTGCCTCAGTAGGTCCCACTGCTATCTGTACAGGGGCAAATCTTGGCATTCAATTACTTCTGTCTCTGGGTTTCATGGCACCACTTTCATTGTTGTGGCCCAGCTATATTTCTGGAGCACAGCAACCATGCAGGTTTTATCAGCCCAAGTCTTTCTCCCTGTTGTAATGAGAACACAGTCCACCCATCTACACTTTCTGCTACATGGCTTTCCAGTTCAAATCAAGCAGCATGGTCTTCAAGGCCTGGACCTCCCCAACTCCATGCTGTACAACTGCATTGTAGAAGCCTGTCAACGTTACAAGTAAAACGTGTGTATATAACGGGTGAACTTCTATAGTGTGAAAGGAGCCCAATATCTATATACAGTACACATAGACAATTTCTGCATATACCCCACACTCGGTTCATCAGAAAATAGCTGTAAAATTGCAGCCATAGTGCGACACAGTATCAGATAATTAAATGCCACATGTGAACATAGCCTAAATTATCACTACATTTCAATGTGTATTTACTAGTATTGATCAGGTGATAATGCACAAGCTGAGCAGTGTTTGCTTGATAAGTGCTGTTCAAGACACCTGTAATTATGTGTGAATATTGCCTGAGCTTATGTATTTGATAACCTTCTAGGAAAGAAATGATCCTTCCCTGAGAACATCTCAATCACCAGTTGTCCTTCAGACCTATGTCATGAACAGAAGGTGCAATTTTTAAAAATTTTCTTTTACTGAAAACAGGGGAGAAAATTGCATACAAACAGTTTACTAAAATCAAGAAAAGAAAATAGCAGTGCAGAGGAAAATTACTATGATATCCTCCAAAATCCACAGCAAGGCTCTTGTTCTGAATGGTGGAGCATGGAGCTGACAGACGCCATTCAATTCAGCTGCATCTGTGTCTGGAGGATACTAATACTACTGAAAGTGGCGGTCACCTGGAGATCCAGGACACCGGGGGAAAAATCCAGGGCTTGCACCCTGAATGCTCAGTGCTAGCAAGGACCCTGGGTCTATACATCTAAAAGGGTTGTTTGTTTTGGTGACAAGGTCACAGATTTATGTAATCTTATTTCGATGAAAAGAACAATGTCTGCAACCATTCTGCTGCATGTGAATTCACTCTGAACATATGTTCGCACACAGTACACAGAATGGCGATTATTCATTAAAGGAGTACTCCAGTGCAAAATAACTTATCCCCTATCCAAAGGATAGAGGATAAGTTATAGATCGCGGGGGGTCCGAGCGCTGGGCCCCCCCGGGATCTCCTAGACGGGGCCGCGGCAGTCTGCTGGAAGTGAAGTTTCGTCCCCAGCAGAAAGCCACGGAAGACACTCCCCCTCCATGTATCTTTATGGGATTCATGGAGGGGGCGTGTCGGCCGCCGCATCATGCGGGGACGGAAAGCCCCCTTTCCTGTATATTGCCGCGGCCCCGTACCGAAGATCGTGGGGGGCCCCAGCGCTCGGACCCCCCGTGATCTATAACTTATCCCCTATCCTTCGGATAGGGGATAAGTTATTTTGCACTATAGATGTCCTTTAAAATATTTTCAGCTTATTGCAAAGGGAAAATGGGCATAATTGTTTTTGTAAGATGCAAGCAAGAAGAAATCTGGAGGCACTCACCACAGATGTGGTGTAAAAGTCTCTCTTTTTTCCACAAGGAACTTAGCATCTGATGAAACGCCAGAAGGGGCGTGAAACGGCTGTTACCTTTGTTGGCTATCAAGTTTTTTAACCTACACTTTGTGATGCTAAGCTCCTTGTAAAATAAAGAGAGACCTTTACGCTACATCTGTGGTGAGTGCCTCCAGAATTCTTCTTGCTTGCATCTTGTTTAAAGCTATACCTACAAGGATAGAGCATCTCCAGGATTGTATATTATACCCACCGATGTCCATGACATAACGTTCCTCATGTGCTATAGAGTACGGTAACGCACAGTGACTATGCCGACCGCTATACCGCCTTGTGTTACATAATTCTTTTTGTATCTGTTTTTTTTTCTTTTTGTTTTTTTATCAGCTTAACAAACTAAGTGGCTCAGTGAACAAAACAATGACATTTTGGGTCCAGGACACTCCCCAGATTAGGGCTGGGCGGTAAATCGGTTCATACCGAATACCGAAATTTTTGTGCTGCACGATATGAATTTTAACCCATACCGCAATACCGGTTTGGCCCCTCCCCCTTGGGAACGAATGAATTATCAGCCCAGCGCTGCGCTGTCCCTACATCGGGGAACTAATCCTATGTGACCCCTGAGCGCTGTTCTGCCCCCCAATTTATTATCAGCCCAGCGCTGTCCCCATTAGGGTACTACTCACATGTCATCCGCATGCGCTGCCCTCCTCATCCTGTTTGTAGCGGCCGCTGGCGCTGACACTCTATACCAGTGGTCTCCAACTTGCGGACCTCCATATGTTGCAAAACTACAACTCCCAGCATGCCCGGACAGCCGTTGGCTGTCCGGGCATGCTGGGAGTTGTAGTTTTGCAACATCTGGAGGTCCACAGGTTGGAGACCACTGCTCTATACTGTGCGGTATCCCTATGCCCGGCTGCAAAAAATAAACAAAATAAACTTTAACTCCCCTCCCGTTGGTCCGGTACCGACCTCACTTGTTTCCTGTGGACGGGAACGTGGGACAGCCGTCAGCCTATCACCGGCCGCAGCGATATTCCGCATCGGCCGGTGATAGGCTGAGCCCACTGTCATGTAAGAAGCCGGCTTCTTACATGACAGTGGGCTCAGCCTATCACCAGCCGAGGCGGAATATCGCTGCGGCCAGTGATAGGCTGACAGCTCTCCGACGTTCCCGTCCCCAGCGTAAGGCCGACGTAGGTGCGTTAAAGTTTTTTATGTTTATCTTCTGCAGCCCGGGCATATAGAGTATCGGTGCCGGCGGCCGCAACAAACAGGTCGAGGAGGGCAGCGCATATGGGGGGGGCTAGGAAAAACCGTTATATACCGTGGAACCGCCAAAAGTTTTAAAAATACCGTGATACACACATTTGGTCATACCGCCAAGCCCTACCCCAGATATCAATCCCATTGAGAACCTGTGGTCAATCCTCAAAAAGAAGGTGGAAAAAGAAAAACGCAGAATTTGGGATAAACTCTAAGCACTGATTGGACAAGAATGAGTTGGCATCAGTCAGGATTTGGCCCAGAAGATGATATCCATCATGCTGTATTTGCATAAACTTAAAGCAGTCATCAAAAAAAGTATTAAAATGCTTATAAAATGCTTATAATTGTAATTTAGTAACCATAGAAACATCTGACTAAAAGATCTAAAAACAGTAAAGCAGCAAACTTTGTGAAAAAAAAAGGTCTTAAAGGGTACCTCTCATCAAATAAACTTTTGATATATTTTAGATTAATGAATGTTGAATAACTTTCCAATAGCATGTTAATGAAAAATATGCTTCTTTCTATTGTATTTTTCCCGATCAGTCCTGTCAGCAAGCATTTCTGACTCATGTTGGAGTCCTAAACACTCAGAGCTGCCAGCCTGCTTTGTTCACAGCCAAACAGGCTGTGAACAAAGCAGGCTGGCAGCTCTCAGTGTTCTCCTTTGTGAACAAAGCAGACTGGCAGCTCGTAGTGTTTAGGACTCCAGCATGAGTCTGAAATGCTTGCTGCCAGGACTGGTAGGGAGACCCCTAGTGGTCATTTCTTCAAAGTGGAAAATTAAATAAAAAGAAGCATATTTTTTACTAACATGCAATTGTAAAGTTATTCTGCATACATTAATCTATAATATATCAAAAGTTTTTTTGATGAGAGGTACCCTTTAAAACTTTTGGAAACAAATATATTGGAACAAGCCATTTCTTCATCGTTCCCACATTTTTTTTATCCACTTCCTACTTTGGCTATATAGTACACAGGCCATGTGTAAATGATGGACACTGTTAAGCGTGTCTGCTACAATTTGAGGGCCACAATGCACAGACCAGTGAACTTCTTAAAGAAACTAAATGCAGCAGTGCACAGACCAACAACAGCTGCTGCGACCACGACTCTCGCTTCACAATCTTCTGTCTGTAGTGATTTTTCAGGAGCTCCAGTCGTATTATAACAACTAATGATTAAACGCCACATATTAATCGCTTAGAGCGTTTTTCATGCTCTGATGGTTCATTTGAGTTCAGCTGAGATACAGAGGGTGATAAAAAAAAAAAAAGCTCTGTGCGTTGGGGGCTGAAATAACTTTACATAGATTTTATATCAACACTTGTTTACACCCTTTGGGCACTGTTGAGACCATTCAGAAGGGTACTATCTAATGGTGTGGCTTCCTAATAAGCAGTGTTTGTGTGAAGCAGAAGTGCTCTAATAAGATATGCTTTAGGGCTCTTAGGGGGACTCTTTTCTTTTCTGGTGTCTTAAATAATGTCATAATGTATGTGATAATGTATGTGATAATGTATGTGATAATGGAAAAAAAACACCATACATAGAGCTTGTTTTGTTTAAAAAAAACACCACAGGCTAATGACATATCTAGAGTCATGTGGGCCCCAGTGCTAATGTTTAACTCCCCCCATGCACCCACATAGTAGTTAGTAATTCATCTCTGTCCCATATAGTAAATAGACCCTACCATGTGCCCCATCATGGTAGGCTCCCACACTGTACCCCCATATAGAAGTTAGAACCACTCACTGCTCTCATGTGATTGTACCCACAGTGTCGCCTATACAGTAGTAAGACTTTATTTATGCCCTTATATAGTAGATAAAACCCCTTTGTGCCTCCATATAGTTTTTAGAACCCCTCAGTGCTCCCATGTGATAGTAACCACACTGTGCTCCATAAGGTAATTTGACTCCGTCTACGCATCCATATAGTATATAGAACCCTTCTGTGTCTCCATAAAGAAGATAAAACCCTTCTTGGCCCCCATAAAGTTAATAGACTCCCTTTGTGCCTTCACATGGTAGGCCCCTACTATGTACCCCCATGTAGTTAGACCCCCTCTTATCCTTACATTAGTAAGTCCCTACTATGTATCCCCATGTAGTTAGACCCCCTATTATCCTTACATTGGTAAGCCCCTACTATGTACCGCCATGTAGTTAGACCCCCTATTATCCTTACATTGGTAAGCCCCTATGTACCCCCATGTAGTTAGACCCCCTATTATCCTTACATTGGTAAGCCCCTACTATGTACCCCCATGTAGTTAGACCCCCTATTATCCTTACATTGGTAAGCCCCTATTATGTACCCCCATGTAGTTAGACCCCCTCTTATCCTTACATTGGTAAGCCCCTACTATGTACCCCCATGTAGTTAGACCCCCTCTTATCCTTACATTGGTAAGCCCCTACTATGTACCCCCATGTAGTTAGACCCCCTCTTATCCTTACATTGGTAGGCCCCTACTATGTACCCCCATGTAGTTAGACCCCCTCTTATCCTTACATTGGTAAGCCCTTACTATGTACCCCCATGTAGTTAGACCCCCTCTTTTCCTTACATTGGTAGGCCCCTACTATGTACCCCCATGTAGTTAGACCCCTTCTTATCCTTACATTGGTAGGCCCCTACTATGTACCCCTATGTAGTTAGACCCCCTCTTATCCTTACATTGGTAGGCCCCTACTATGTACCCCCATGTAGTTAGACCCCCTCTTATCCTTACATTGGTAGGCCCCTACTATGTACCCCCATGTAGTTAGAACCCCTCTTATCCTTACATTGGTAGGCCCCTACTATGAACCCCCATGTAGTTAGACCCCCTATTATCCTTACATTGGTAGGCCCCTACTATGTATCCCCATGTAGTTAGACCCCCTCTTATCCTTACATTGGTAGGCCCCTACTATGTATCCCCATGTAGTTAGACCCCCTCTTATCCTTACATTGGTAGGCCCCTACTATGTATCCCCATGTAGTTAGACCCCCTCTTATCCTTACATTGGTAGGCCCCTACTATGTACCCCCATGTAGTTAGACCCCCTCTTATCCTTACATTGGTAGGCCCCTTGAAAATAAATCCCCTCACCTCTCTTTGACATCCCCTGCAGGTCCATTCCCAGGGCAGTGTGGCATGTGCATTGGATTCCAGGGTGGGCCTTTCTTTCCCTGCAGGCCCAATCGATATGTCCCTGCCACTGACCCCAAAAAATAGCACAAAAAAGCCACAAACCAAAACATCTTGTATCTTCAATTGTACTATAGATTAAAGTAACATCTGACTGCAAAATAACATTGCAAAATCTGCAGCACCAGGGTTTGTTTGCAGATTTCTTATTCCTCCTTCCTCAATAGAGAAAATCCTCAACAGATAGAAATTACCATGTAGCTGCAGGTCAGTAAAAATTAGCTGAAATCTTAACACTTGCCTGCTACTATAGTCTGCTGCACATTTTTCAGCTGCAAATCTTTGCAAAACTCTGCAGAATTTCTGCTACATTTAAACATAGCCTTAGGGTAAGTATGTTATTGGATAGACACTTCATCTTGTTACAGACTTACTTACTGAGTGTCAGGGCGAGTGCATATTTTTGTCTGACACTTAGAATAAGAATCTACAGATATAATGAAAAACATCAAATATTCTATCCTTGTATTAAAAGAATGACATTTCATAATTCTGTTGTTAATGCTCTTATATTCATTATATTAAGTCATATATGATAATTAATGATGTATTCAACTTTAGGCCAGATCTATTGTATTTTCCATCCATTCTGGAAAATGTAGAAAATATTTTAAAGAAAGTTTAGGCATAATATTCCGGGATTTTTAACCAGGTCACACCTGGTGACACCTCCTATAGTTTTCTAAGGAGAAGTTCAGAAAGAAACCTCAAGGATCATTTTTAATGATTCACAATGTTTTGGCTAAGAGGAATTCTCACACTGAGATAGGTACCTTTTGCTTTCATAGGTATATATTTCTTCAGCTCATATTTTGCTTAGTAGAAATTGACCAATTTAAGCAAGATTGTCTGTAAGTAGGACAGAATTTGCAGCATACTTGTCATTCCAAGTAGATTACAGGATAAGCTGCCGTGTGTGTACATAAAACAGCAATATTTTTAGCCCGTAAGTAACTTGTACATGGCATATACAGAATATATGATTCCTGACAAGGGGTGGCTTCAACACTTTGACAAAGACCAAATTGTAATGGTTGGACAGCTGGGTCAGATTCGGGGCCTTGTGGGGTGTTCCCATAATGTACTGGTTAGTACCAAGAAAAAGTGATCCATAGAAGGACCTTTGGAGAACCGCCAACAATGCCTTGGATGCCCACAAGCCTACATTGGGCCTGTGAGCATCAGAAGCATAAGCAGCAATGGAATAAGGCCTGGACTGACGAATCCCATTTTCTGATGTGGATTGTTGGGTACATGAGCATCAGTCACCTCGGGTGATGAGATGGCATCAGGACATGCAATGGGAAGAAGACATGGAGGCAGTGTGAGGCTCTGGGAAATGGTCTGGGAAACCCTTGATCATGAAATTCATATGGAGAATACCATGACAGGTACCTCTAACCTAATAATTTATGTAGGCCAAGAATACCCCTATATTCTTCTATGTCAGTGGCTTCTATCCACAGAATAATGCATCCTGCCACACTGTAAAAATTAGAAAGAAAAGAAAACAAGATAGCACACCATAGGGGGAAACCTGAATGGTAGCAGGGGTGATAGGGAGTGGGGGAACCCACTTACTAAAGGGTGTTCTGCAAATGCCAGGAACACTAGTAAAAAGCCTAGAAAGATGCCCTCCTACTAGAGGGGTAGTATCAGGTGGCTGCAGTTCAAACAGCCAGTGGAACCCATGTGAGATAGTGATAACTTGGGCTGTAAACAGGAGTGCTGCCCGTAAGTAAATGATAGAAGAAGTTTTACTTGGATTACACATTTTAAAAAGGTTCCATATCTGACAAACAGGGACCCAACAAAGAGACGTTTGAGCCTGACTAAATGCGTTCACTTACTCGTGTGCAGCGTATCTGTTTACAGCACAAGCTATCCCTATCTCATAGTGCAAAAAATGTTCAGGAATTTTCTGAATCACAAGGGTTCAAACTGTTGACATTTAACTTTATAGAAGGAGGAATAAAATGTACCACTCACCAGCGGATGTTCTCAACTTAATAGAGTTTATTGTGGCTCTTCAGCGATACAACAAACACATTCGGTCGACATGTCAGGAAGGATCAGGAAGGTGCAGGGGTGTGATGGAAGCACATCTATTCTTAGTAAAAGACCCATGAAGATACGTGTAGCGTCCAAATGGCATTCCCCAATGCTATCCCTTAATATGGTTATCAGCAGGGTAAATAGCATTATGCTATCCTTGGATTTCTTTCATAAGGTATAGGAGCCTCTACTCATTCTCCAGATGTAGCTAATTTCCTATCCCTCTTATCTTGGAGTACCACTCCTTCCTTCCTCTAAACACCTGATATTGCTACACATTTGAAAGGTAGTGCCATCTTATTGCTACCTGAATTTTACCTTTTACCTTAAGGTTTACCCTGATGCTGAGATATACAAATTTCCCCCTTATTCTACGTGTCCCTTCCCCCCTTTACCCACTCCCAACGACCCCCCCCCTTGTTTCTCTTTGGTTACAATTTATTATTGTGCAGTACTTCATTTTCTATATTGCCTATTGTTCTTCAGAGAGGCTGTTATTGTGTTTCTTGATCGTATGCCTTTGTCAAAAAATTTCTCTGTTTGACACTAAAAGACCCATTAAAGGATTCTAAAGGATTCCGAGACTGTGAGAAACCAAATTCTCAGTCTGTTTAAATTAAGATTAAAGTTTCTGGCCTCAATTCTAAGCACCATGTCTGGAGAAAAACAGCCAAATGCTCATCACCTGTTTAATACCATACCTACAGTAAAGCATGGTGGTGACAATATCATGCTGTGTGTTTTTTTTCAGGGGCTTGGACAGGGAGACTGGTCAGGGTTAAAAGAAAACTTAAAGGGGTATACCGCTGCTACAGCCGAGAGCTTGTGACATCATAGACCCCCCCCTTCAATGCCAGTCATGCCCCCTCTTATAGACGTGCCCCCTCCCATAGACTTGCATTGAGGGGGCGGGGCAGGGAATGATGTCATGAGGGGGCGGGGCTATGATTTCACAAGCTCCCGGCGCCGGCTCCACAGTTTGTTCCAAATGCTGAGCAGCGGAGTACCCGTTTAATGAAAACCTGATCTAGAGTGTTATGGGCCTCAGACTGAGCCAAAAGTTAACCTTCTAACAGGACCCTAAGCACACATGACAACACAGAAGTGTCTTAGAGACAACTCTGGGAATATCCTTGAGTGGTCTACCTAGAGCCCTGAGACCTGACCATGGCTTCCACCTACGGTCCCCATCCCACCAGACAGGGCTTAAAAGGATTTGCAGAAAAGAATGGTAGAAAATCCCCAAATCTAGGAGTGTAAATATTGTGGCATCATACCCATAAAGACTGGAGGCTGTTATCGCTGCTAAAGATGTTTTAACTAAGTACTGAGTAAAGGGTTTGAATACTTATGTCAATGCAATATTTTAGATTTAGTTCTTGCTTTTGAATAAGTCTGCAAAAAAATCTAAAATTTAGCTTTCATACTAAATTATACTAAGCATACTGTGAAAATTAATTTAGAATTTTGCTAACCTTAGCACAAGGCACCAACATAACAAAAAGTGAAACTTTCTGAAGACTTTTTGAATATATATATATATATATATATATATATATATATGTACAAAAAAGATAAACACATACAGTATGACGGCTTCTATTTGTAAACAGAATGCACCCTATACCTGTCACACTGACAGCTGGCAATTTGTCTGCCTGCCAGAAGCCATTGGATAAGGATCTTAATTAGCCCCCTGAGCTCTTTTGGTAAAACATATGTGATTTGTTCAGCTCAATTAAAGCCATGAAGTAACACGGTGGCCCCAGGTCTTGTGTGGACATCCAGATCCTTTGCTTTGTGCAAGGGCATGGTCATTTAATGTTTTGTATACATTATTGATGCTTTTAAGAGATTTTATGTGACCCCGAGCACTTTCTACTATGGACAGGATGGGTTCCTCCAGCCTCTGTGGAGATCATCAAACAAAGGATGTCAACGTTCGCTAGTTTTTTGCAGCATTAATGGTTTGTTAAATTGTTTGTTTGTTGCATTTATTTTATTACCTAAAAGATTAAAGGGGTACTCCGCCCCTAGACAGGCCTATCCAAAGCATAGGGGATAAGATGTCTAATCGCGGGTGGGGACCCCCGCAATCTGTGCTGCGGCAACCCAGACATCCGGTGCATGGAGCAAACCTCGCTCCGTGCCAGATGACTGGGAATGCGGGGCGGAGGCTCGTGACGTCACAGTCACGCCCCACTTGTGATGTAACGGTCACGCCCCCTCAATGCAAGTTTATGAGAGGGTCGTGACGTCCATCAATTTTTTTTCCAGCCATTTACGGCCCAAAATAATATGTGGGAACCTAGCCTATAGATGTAATATTGGCCTATGTAGCAACTACTACAACTTTGCGTCCCTCTTTCCTTGGGAGGTATGCAAATCTTTCGCATGTGAATGCAACCATGTGCATCATTCGTGCCTGAGCAATATTCAATGTAGGGTTCACAAAATATATCTAAATGGTAGGGATGCCTGGAGCAGGAAATGTTGTGATCAGTTTATAAATAGGACATCCACCCAATATAATAAAGGGAATGTCCCACATCTTTAAATATTGAGGCTATTGTGAAAATAACACGTGTCCACCATCAGTAAGAAATAGAATCTCATTTCACCCCATTTCTATCACCCATTAATGTGCTTCCTCTCCTCCCTAGAAATTGTTTGGGGGGGGGGGGGGGGGATCAGATTTGTATCTATCTCCTAAGATTTCTGATGGATTGGTTCATTTTCCAGAATTTTCATTTAAAAATCTTTTTGTTCCATATCAGATGACTTGAATTATCACAAGTGCCTGACCCCTCTCGGTAAACCGCACATAGCCGCTGATGAACGGCTCATACATCTGTGCTCTAGATCACAGTCCATTTGTAAACATAGTGCTGTATTATCCAGTAAGCCTGTTTGTGCTATTGGCATACTATGGCAACATGTGGGCGCTAGTTTCCTACAAAAAAATAGTCATCACATCCTGCCCTGTGGCATCTGTTCTCCTGGGCAGTGCTACCACTATGTGCTGGCAGATGCTTATATCGTACAGGTACTAACAAAGCTACCACTCTCCCTGTTGACAACATCATGGTTTTTATTTTGTTCTGCTCCTGCCCTATTTGCTCATAAAAACGAATGGCTTTTCGCCTTATTCATGGTGTAGAGTAGATGATGAAGATGCACAGTGCTCTGGTTTTCATAAACAGTCAGCATAACATATATATATATTCACCTACATCTTCTCAATAAGCTGTGGTGACCAGATCATACAGGGTAATGCATGGGATTTTAAATAGAACTATTCATAAAAAATGAATGTTATGTTTTTTTAGAGCAAGCTTCTCCTGTTTTAAGTACCGTATATAGTCAAGTATAAGCCGAGTTTTTCAGCACGATTTTTCGTGCTGAATACGCCCCCCCTCGGCTTATACTCGAGTGAACAAAAAAACGTTTCTGGCTTTAGCTGTGAGGGGATGGTCCCGGCCGTCCATCTCCGCCTGTCAATCCCTTCTCAGTGGTCTTCAACCTTCGGACCTCCAGATGTTTCAAAACTACAACACCCAGCATGCATGGACAGCGATCGCAGGGACGTCCGTGCAGAGCAGACATCTGTGACGTCACTGCGCGGTGGCATCAAGGCAGCGCCACTAGTCTGGGGCCGGCCCGGAGCGGAGAAGAGGGCCTCCTAGTGAAGATGGACAGCCCGGAACGACTAACCCTCCCCACTGGATGGTCCCTGCAGCATAGATGGCCCTGACCAGCTCACCCTTCCTTCCCACCGGGCGGAGGGGAGTAGAAAACCAAAGGAGGTCTGGATGATGACGAAGGCCGCAGTGGTCTTCAACCTGCGGACCTCCAGATGTCTCAAAACTACAGCTCCCAGCATGCCCGGACAGCCCATGGCTGTCCGGGCATGCTGGGAGTTGTAGTTTTGCAACATCTGGAGGCCCGCAGGTTGAAGACCACTGAGAAGGGATTGACAGGTGGTGATGATGAAGGGGGGGATGATGACAAGGGGGATGATGGCGAGGGGGATGATGACGAGGGGGATGATGACGAGGGGGGATAATGTATTTCCCACCCTAGGCCTATAGTCGAGTCAATAACTTTTCCTGGGTTTTTGGGGTGAAATTAGGGGCCTCGGCTTATATTCGGGTCGGCTTATACTCGAGTATATACGGTAACATCATTATTTTTATGCCTTGTGCAACGATTGCAATATAGAGAAACAAGACACACAGACAATACCCAGCAGCACTGCCCATCCTATTAAACAGTGTCCCCAAATAGCCTCTCTATACACGTAACAAATTTTATACTGTGGAGTTTATGCTGCAAATTTTATGTCACAGATTTTATGCTGCAGAGTTTTATTCATATAGATTGCATTTATATTTCAACTATTTATTTATATTGATTTTCACAGCATAAAATTTTTTGGTATTGCACTCCTTATGGTACATAATAAATCTTTCTAATGTACTTTGTTTAAAAAAATCTGAAGTTTTCTGTTTTATTTGTGTTTAAAAAAGCTGCCACTACGTGTCTCTCTACTTGTCCAGAGCACATTTTCCCCCATCTTTTGCACAGACTTTGGACTCCTGCTGGCCTGGCAGAAGTCCAAAATCCGGAAATGCTGAGGGGTGTGTGTGCAGCTTATCCAATCATAGCTCTTCTCACACACTGAACTGCTTTGGGCTGTGTGTAGCATAGTGAGGGGGGAAGTTCTCCCCTGTATGGCTTCAGATGATGTAACGCCTGCTGGGGAACACCTCTTCCCATCTGTGAACCTGACTAAGACTGAGCAGAAAATACAGAGCAATATCAAGGAAAAAAACTAATAAATAATAAAAATAAAGGCAGGGGGTGGTTTATCATGATGGGGCAGTGAACGGGGATAACCAGAATAACCTTTTATATTTTTGAAATATTGGCACCACATTTTCAGACCCTAGTTTATATAGCATCCTTAAATATTGGGAATAAAGGTCTAAGGGTATGTTCACACAGCAGACTTTCCATTCAGAATTCCGCAGAAGAATTCTGCCATAATTTATGAATTTATGAATGTAATATTCAATGGGATTCTGCTGTCCCAAAAGATGAATTAAAGATGAATTTCGCTGAATTACGCTGCAGAATCTCATAAAAATCAATGAGGCTTGAAGTTCTGAGGAATTCTGTGTTCTGAAAACACAAAATTGCGCAATTCCGTTGAGCAAGCTTTTCTAAACTGAATTTATCCGGAATTGCGGAAATTTGGAATGCGGAATTGCGGAGTGAACATACCCTAACATGGTTCTTTATTCCTGTAAAACGTAGGGGTGAATGCCATCCAGACCATGTGATTCGCCTAATTTATTGTTTTGTTTTTTAAGATAGTGCTGCACTTAGTGGAGAATTTACCTTATCCTCGACCATATCACATATCATTGCATTTTCCTGTGTAAGCAGAGTAGAGAAGGTATTTAATAGATTGGCCTATTTCTATTCCTCCTTCCTCTATATAACCCAGATAATTTTAGGTAGGAGTAGTAACACTTTCATTTTTAAAGGGATATTCCGGTGGAGGTACTCTTTAAATCCACAACATGCACTGCACGCTGAATGTTGGAA
This sequence comes from Hyla sarda, assembly GCF_029499605.1. Lineage (NCBI taxonomy): Eukaryota > Metazoa > Chordata > Amphibia > Anura > Hylidae > Hyla > Hyla sarda. The sequence goes on from NC_079194.1 coordinate 217,113,050, forward strand.
GCTTTTCATTGTATTACCATGCTTACTCCTGCGTCTTCATACTGCCGCCCTTCTCCTGTATGTCAGTGAGAGTTCTACTCTACCCCTCTATGTCAGGGCATGGTGCCTGATGCCAGCTTGATAACTGCAGAATTGACAACAGTCAAGGACTAGGACGTAGGAACAGCCAACAGGATTTGGAGAGCACAGGATAACCGAGTAGATGAACGGGCACAGCACACCACCACAGGTACATGAGTGTAACAAGCACAAAGAGGGGACAGAGACACATGAGGGGTGAAGCATTGTGCTGTTTAACAGGCCAGTAAAACCATTCTGGAATAAGGGGAGCCCAGAAGACTATTGCCTAAGGATCCACACACCTGACACTGGAGCCAACCCCGCACACAGGCCACCCCAAAAAACAGAAGGACATGCAATGAAAGTAAAACATGTGACATTCATGCAAACTAACACTAAACAATATGATTTTACTATAAGAAGGAAAAAAGCAAAGAAAGGTCAGCAAGAGAGGAAAAGGAAATCAAGCAGGGAGGGAAAAAAAGATTCTATAGCTTAAGGGTCCTCACAGACCTTGAGCTGACCCATCCTACAGGCCCAGAACAACATAAGGACATGCAGTGGAATTCACTGACCAAATCAAGCACTTGAAAATCACGCAAACAAAACAATAAACAACACAATCCATCAAAGAAAGGTCAGTAGAATAAGAAAGTCAACAAGAAGAGAAAATGGAGTAGAAATGAAAGATTGGGCTACTGCACAATATGATCGAAGGTTAAGCAATGAGGCTTTCCTAAGATGTTAATGCCTACCCTGTTCTTAAATGTCATGTTTTTTTTCAGATTTTATTATGATCTAATAAGTCTCATATCTTGAAGTGCCATCTACATTTTCATTTAACATCTCTAAACCCCTGTAGAGGCTCTTATTTAAAGGGGTAGTCCGGAGAACTAAACCTATCCCCTATATTGTCTTAGCCAGTGATTGGCTGAGCGGATCATCAATCCTGCTCATCTCTGAGAGTGGGGCCAGAGCTGAGGAATTTGGTAGCTTTAGTCAGGGGTCAAGTCTTGGGGGAAAAAAGTGTGGGAGATTTTCTTCTCAAGGGCTGGTCCTGCAAGACTTCTGCTAATGGGAATGGTGTTCCTACTGTGGAAAAAGTGCAGGAACTCAGTTTCCACGTGTTCCTGCAAGACTTGACCCCTGACTTTAGTGCAAGTTTCAGGTCCTGTACAGGAGATCATAGGGGGTCCCAGCGGTGATCAGACACTTATCTTCTATCCTGTGGAAAGGATACATGTTTAGTTCCCCGGACTACCCCTTTAAAGGGGTATTCCCGTGGAAAACTTTTATTTTTTATTTTTTTTTTAATCAACTGGTGCCAGAAAGTTAAAAAGATTTGTAAATTAAAAAATCTTAATCCTTCCAGTATTTTTTAGGGGCTGTATACTAAAGAGAAATCCAAAAAAGAAATGCATTTCCTCTGATGTCATGACCACAGTGCTCTCTGCTGACCTCTGCTGTCCATTTTAGGAACTGTTCAGAGCAGGAGAAAATCCCCATAGCAAACATATGCTGCTCTGGATAGTTCCAAAAATGGACAGCAGAGGTCAGCAGAGAGCACTGTGGTCATGACATCAGAGGAAATGCATTTCTTTTTTGGATTTCTCTTTAGTATACAGCCCCTAAAAAGTACTGGAAGGATTAAAAAAAATTTAATAGAAGTGATTTACAAATCTGTTTAACTTTCTGGAAAAAAGTTTTCCACTGGAGTACCCCTTTAAAGTGCCACTATCAAAACTGGTAAAATGTTGAATGACACCTGGAGGCCAGTGGAAGAGGCAGTTGTATTGCCTATGGGAAGTTAGTAGTATTTTTAGCATTTAGTGCCTGGTACTGCAATATTCAGAATACAGTACCAGAAGGTTAGTGACAAATCCTACAGATTAGCTGGCTGGTAGGAAATAAAACATTTAGCCTTTGTAATCGGTGCGTCCCACAGAATCTGGTCCTTTAGGGTCACTGGGTCACATGCGACATTTAGAACCCGTGTTCAACAACAGTCATAGCAGTTGTCTTTTTTGGGTGGTTAATTTATATTAGATAAGGTTCCCTAGACTCAAAGGTGTGTTTTTGCTGTGACTCCCAAAGACAAAATTCCCTTCTGTCTTTAACATTATTTTTGGTAGACACCAGGCGTCAAATGGAAAAATGTAGAAAACATTTTATAAAATCACACATGTGCCTATAGGTTCATAAAGGAGAATAATACAGAAGGGAGAAACACAATTCTAGACAGGTGGTCAACACAAACTAAGCCAGTTTCTGGCCTTTGTCCAAGGCTTTTTTCCTGAGATTATTCTAATTATTCTGGGCATGCTTTCCAGATATATGCTTATGTGTTACACCGAGCAGAAACCTAATCCACTTTAGTGGAAGATTGAAGACTGGCTCCAATACACAGATTGTTCAGGTAACTAATCTAGGAGATTAAAGAAGGTCCCTCCAAAACAAAGTGAGATTTTAATTTCCGTATATACTCGAGTATAAACCGAGTTTTTCAGCACGATTTTTTGTGCTGAAAACGCCCATCTCGGCTTATACTCAAGTGAACTCTCCGCCTTTCAGTCCTTCTCAGTGGTCTTCAACCTGCTGACTTCCAGATGTTGCAAAACTACAACTCCCAGCATGCTGGGAGTTGTAGTTTTGAAACATCTGGAGGTCCGCAGGTGGAAGACCACTGCGGCCTTCGTTATCATCCAGACCATTTTCACCGGGAGGCCCTCTTCTCCGCTCCGGGCCCCGGACTAGTGACGTTGCCTTGACGACGACGCACAGTGACGTCCGTGCGCAGCAGACGTACCTGCAAATAACCGTTCCTGTGTGTCGTCGTCAAGGCAACATCACTAGTCTGGGGCCGGGCCCAAAGCGGAGAAGAGGGCCTCCCGGTGAAAATGTACAGCCCGGAACGAGTAACCCTCCCCACCGGACAGTCCCTGCAGCATAGATGGCCCGGACCAGCTCACCCTTACAAAACAAAAGGGGGGGTCTGGATGATGACGAAGGCCGCAGTGGTCTTCAACCTGCGGACCTCCAGATGTTTCAAAACTACAACTCCCAGCAGGCCCTCTTCTCCACTCTGGGCCCGGCCCCGGACTAGTGACGTTGCCTTGACGACGACGCACAGGGACTTTCATGCACAGGTACGTCTGCTGCGCACGGAAGTCCCTGTGCGTCATCGTCAAGGCAACGTCACCAGTCCAGAAGAGGGCCTCCCGGTGAAAATGGTCTGGATGATGACGAAGGCCGCAATGGTCTTCTACCTGCGGACCTCTAGATGTTTCAAAACTATAACTCCCAGCATGCCCGGACAGCCGATGGCTGAAGACCACTGAAAGGGATTGACAGGCGGTGATGATGAAGGGGGGGAATGATGACGGGGGTCTGGATGATGACAGGGGGGGATGACGGGGTGATGATGACGGGGGTGAAAATGACAGGGTGATGATGAGGGGGTGTTAATGACGAGGGTCTGGATGATGACAGGGAGGGATGATGTATTTCCCACCCTAGGCTTATAGTCGAGTCAACAACTTTTCCTGGGTTTTTGGGGTGAAATTAGGGGCCTCGGCTTATATTCAGGTCGGCTTATACTCGAGTATATGCGGTAATTATGAAAACGTTGGCTGATTAACCCTCTCTTTATCAAAGCATTTCATAAGATAAAACATCTTTGGACCTCCATATGAAATCAGAGACACATAAGAAACCCAAGATTTTTGGTGGGCAGAATAATTTGGCTTCATACAATACTGTCTTGTTATTGGTTGAGGCTAAACCCTGTAAGTGTTTCTGTCATATCACAGAAAAAATAATGCTTATATATGTTATTCACTAGGTCAGGCAGAGTATTTACATGTTCTTGCTTCAGTATTTAGCTCACAAATCCTTCTGCTGCTCAATCATTCTGATGGGAGGAGGTGTGTCTGAGCTTACCATCCCTCACCATGCATTCACTTTCTTCCTGAGTCTGCTGTGCTGTTCTGAGTCTCTTCAGGAGTCTGACAGGACAGGAATGAGCACAGAGGAGTGCTAGTCCCATCCTCACTTCCTGGACTTTGTCCCTGCCTGTGCTTCAGCTGCTACAACGATGGTGCTGTAATCACACAGACAGGGCCATCATTCAGGGGGAGGGGCAACCTGACCAATTGCCTAGGGCCCTCATCCAAAAGGAGACCCCCTGAACAGCTTTATGTCCATACTCAAAATACCGCATTTTGCCACAATATGTGAAAAATTGTGGTAAAATCACAGCGTTTTTACCATGAGCTTGCCAGGCTGCATAGAGGCCATAGACTGCACGCACACTTACTTTGGATCTTCTAGAATATCATCAGAAGTCCTAGCCTATAAGAATCATCACAGGTCCTGGCAGATCGAATGTAAATGTGTGTGTGTCTATGGGCTCTGTGCAATGGAAATAGGAGAGGAGAAGAAGGTAACAGGGTAAAACCTGGGGGAAGGGGGCCTGCCATAGGGATCAGTGTGTATTCACACCATAGAAATTATATATATACAGCAGGTCAATAGAAATATTCAATTACAGCTCATATATTGCTGCCTAACCAGAGAGAAACTAGTAACAGACATTGTGTGGGGGTGGGGGTGTCCTTTAATTTTTACCATAAGTCCTTAAAGGGGTATTCCAGGAAAAAACTTTTTTATATATATCAACTGGCTCCAGAAAGTTAAACAGATTTGTAAATTACTTCTATTAAAAAATCGTAATCCTTTCAGTACTTATGAGCTTCTGAAGTTAAGGTTGTTCTTTTCTGTCTAAGTGCTCTCTGATGAAACCTGTCTCGGGAAACGTCCAGTTTTGAAGAGGTTTGCTATGGGGATTTGCTTCTAAACTGGCTGTTTCCCGAGACAGGTGTCTTCAGTGAGGACTTAAGACAGAAAAGAACAACCTTAACTTCAGAAGCTCATAAGTACTGAAAAAATTAAGATTTTTTAGTAGAAGTAATTTACAAATCTGTTTAAGGCTGCTTTCACACTATGAATTTCTCCGTTTAGGAACTTCCGTCAGAAGTTCCGTCACTACAGCTGCGAAACCCGGCCGTTGCAAAACCCCTGGCGACCGTGTCTAAATTGCATTGCAGCCTATGGGGTTTTGTAACTGCCCGTTTGCACCCGTATATGCCCGTAATTCATTACGGGCATTATACAGTGACGGGACATTGTGGCGGAAAAATTACTGCATGCAGTGCTGCATGGGAAAATTCTGAGACAACAGTCATTTTGTAGGCTGTTAAAAATAAATATTGGGGATAAAATCACAGAATTGTGAGAAACCGTCACACACAGGTACAGACACTATATTAAGAACTACACTAACTTTACATGTAGGTATACCTGAAATACCCCTTTAAGGACATGTGCTGTAAATGTATGGCGCTGCAGCGAGTAACTTCACGTGCTTGCTTCATGCAGCTGCGGATCAGCCAGGTAATGGCAGACATTAGTGAACGTGCTGATGTCCGCCATTGACCCCTCAGATGCCATGATCAATGCAGGGATCAGATCAGATCCTTACCTTTAAAAAGCATAACTCTTTAAATTTTGCACCTAAAATCCATATGATGGCTTATTTTTTGCGCCACCAATTCTACCTTGTAATGACATCAGTCATTTTACCCAAATTGTCATCTTCTGACCCCTATAACATTTTTATTATTTAACGTACGGGGCGGTATGAGGACTAATTTTTTGCGCCGTGATCTGAAGTTTTTAGTGGTACCATTTTTCTATTCATCTGACTTTTTGATTGCTTTTTATAAATGTTTTCATGATATAAAAAGTGACCAAAAATACACTGTTTTGGACTTTTGAATTTTTTTGCGCGTACCCCATTGACCGTGCAGTTTAATTAATGATATATCTTTTGTAATTCGGACATTTCCACACGCGACGATACCACATATGTTTAATTTTATTTTTATTTACAAATTTTTTTTTTTTTATGGGAGAAGGGGGGTTATTCAAACTTTTATTAGGGAAGGGGTTAAATGATCTTTATTCACTTTTTTTTTTGCAATGTTATAGCTCCCATAGGGGGCTATAACACAGCACACACTGATCTTTTACATTGATCAATGGTTTCTCATAGGAAACCATTGATCAATGTTTCTGCTGCCTGATTGCTCATGCCTGGTTCTCAGGCACTGAGCAGTCATTTGGGGATCAGACAACAGGAGGCAGGTAAGGGGACCCTCCTGCTGTCCTACAGCTGTTTGTGATGCCGCGATTTTACCACGGCGATCCCGAACAGCTCCTTGAGCTAACCAGCATTGGTTTACTTTCACTTTAGATGCAGCGTTCATCTCTGAACACCGCCTCTAAAGGGTTAATAGCACGATCAGCTATTAGCCACGGGTCCCGGCATGGCCCCTGCGTTATAGTAAGGGAGAGGACTCAAGACGTATCGTTACGTCCTTGGTCCTTAACCTCTTAAGGACCCAGGACATATGGGTACGTCCTGGGTCCCGGTCCTGCGATATAACGCGGGGCAGGCCAGGCGTCATAGTGAAGCCGGGACCCGCCTCTAATAGCGATCAGTGCCGCGCGCTATTAACCCTTTAGCCGCGCGCTCAAAGCTGAGCGGCTAAAAACGAAAGTAAAAGTGCCCGGCTAGCTCAGGGAGTTGTTCGGGATCTCCGCGGTATAATCGCGGCATCCCGAACAGCTGTAGCACAGGAGGAGGTCTTCTTACCTTCTCCTGCGCAGTCCGATCGCCGATTGAATACTTCAAGCCTGAGATCCAGGCTTGAGCATTCAATCGCCGAAAACACTGATTGATCCATTCCTATGGAGATGAATCAATCAGTGTTAAAGATCAGTTAAAGCAATGTTATAGCCCCCTATAGGAGCTATAATATGGCATAAGAAAAGTGTAAAAAAATAAAATCATTAACCCTTTTAATGATCCCCTCCCCTAATAAAAGTTTGAATCACCCGGCATTTCCAAGAATAAAAGAAACACAGTGTAAATAAAAATAAACATATGTGGTATAAACATATATACCGTTTTTTAAACCACACGTTCAATGGCGTACGCGCAAAAAAATGCCAAAGTCCAAAATAGCGCATTTTTTATCACTTTTTATACCACAAATACCATAAAGTCTGATCAGAACAAAAATGGTACCGCTAAAAACTTCAGATCACGGCGCAAAAAATGAGCCCTCATAGCACCTTGAACACAGAAAAATAAAAAAGTTATAGGGGTCATAATATTTTAAACGGTTACATTTTCCTGCATGTATTCATGCTTTTTTTCTGAAGTGATACAAAATCAAACCTATACAAGTAGGGTATCATTTTAACTGTATGGACCTACAGAATAAAGATTAGGTATCATTTTTGCCGAAAAATGTACTGCGTAAAAACAAAAGCCCCCAAAACGTACAAAATAGTGTTTTTTCATCAATTTTGTCGCACATTGATTTTTTTTCCCGTTTCACCGTAGATTTTTGGGTAAAATGACTAATGTCATTACAAAGTTAATTAGTGATGCAAAAAATAAGCCATCATATAGAATTTTAGGTGAAAAATTTAAAGAATTATGATTTTTTAAAGTTAAGGAGGAAAAACCATACATGTTATGTTGCCGTTTTAAGCATTTATTAAACTACTTGAAGAGCAAGAAATGATTTGCGCTGGATTTCTCTGTGTGCCCTTACAAGTTGCTGTTGCTCCACAGCTTTCTGTGCACTTCGTTCTTGTAGAGGGGGGGGGGCTGAGCTGATTTGCACTGCTGTTACACTAAATGGGGTCATTTTGTGACCCCCAAATTACCAAAGCCAGAAATGTATCTTGGATGAATTATTACGTGTCATGTTGTAGTTACAGTCACTTGTGGTTTGAAGAGTAATTCCATTTACTCACATTAGCTGAGATACAGCACAATTCGGGGAGTGCAGCATGGTGATCTTTGGTCATGGCCAGTTTGGGGGGCCCCATTTTTAATATAGCCCAGGATCACACTTAGTCTAAAACCAGTCCTGCACACAGAACCATGTTCTGGATGGTATGGGGGCCCTAGTGGGTCTTTTTTTTATAAGCCATGATTTCTATAAAAAGAAGATACAAGTTTTAATAAAGTAATTAAAAAGATTCATTGTTTTGCCAAGATGTACAACATAAAAAAAGGTTTAATTCTGACATTGTCCATCATGAGGTTAGTATTGCAAAGGGCAATAGGGGTGACTAATCACATGGTCGCTTCAGGGCTGAGCATCTAAAAAACAACACAGAACGAGAGGGTTCTTTAATGGGAAACCCAGTCATATTGTACATATAATAGATTATTAATGTATGTAATAGGATATTATTGAAATAATTCTATTTATAGTTTTTATAATTCACATTCCTTTATAGTATAGATTTATCAGATTTTTTTGAAGGCAGAATTTGAGCAGTCCTATTGTATAGTAATCTATCACCATATCGCCTTCTGGCATGACCAACCTAGCATGCACTATAACCACTTATTATGTTTACTGCTCACAGAGACCTGAGGGATCAGTGTTGTTAATTACTATTGTACCTAATGAATAGTGAAATAAGTATGGCTGTTTGGAAAAAAAAAAAAAAACTATAATTATCTAGAATAGTAATAAATAAATATAAAAGCACCCTGGAGCACCCCTTCAACGGTAGTAGGGCCGCCACATCTAAGAAGGCATGAAGACAGTCTATTTGCTTGTCCATGCATTTGCTAACATATTAGTTATTTATTGTTCAATTTTCTCACATTTATTTATTGCTAGCTGTATATAATACTTATATTTTCCTTCAAGTGGATATGTTGTATAAAATGTATAGCAAATCTATAGCATTGTAAAGCAGACTCGTGGATGGTGCAGCTTTTGATATCTATCATGGAACCAGGAATGGCAACCTTATTTTATTTAGTTTTTTTTTTTTTCTTCTGGAAAACTTGTTAAAAAATCACGGACAGACAATAAATTTGGAAACCAAATTGCACTTGAAGTACCTGTCACCTAATAAAACTTTTAATATAGTGTTCCTTGTGTAATTAGCAGACACTTTCCCATTCACTTGTTTTTTTTTTTTTTTTTCATAGATAGGTTTTTATTCAATTTTTTCAATATACAAGAAAAGAACTGTGGATACATACAGTAAAAAGCCTTTTGTACATACAACAAGGGTGTACTCTTGTTGGTTGGGTATATTTTCATAGTATCCAAGAAAACAGTAGCAAACGTAACAGAACTAATTGGCGACATGAAAAGAAAGAGTCTCTAGATAAGAGGGTGCCATAAGTCCTAGAGGAGCTAGTTAAACAGCGATATGAAGTGGAAATCGCATTGACCACTAACATGAGAAAATGAACATTCATAGTGTTGAGCAGTGAAAGAAATGATCCTAGCATTAGGGTGAATGGATTGTACTAATGAGAACGGTTGTCCGTGATAGGCCGGAAGTCAGTATACTTAACGGATCACAGGTCTGTTATCATTCACTTGCTTTTAAAATTATCAACATAAATATGTTTGAAATGTAATAGAAAAAAACAGCCACTAGGTGGCTCTGTTCTGTTCCCTGCCACAATTAATACAGTGAGTTTGGTCTCCTCTGGGCCTGGCAGGAGACCAAACACAGGAAGTGCTTCTCTGCACTGAGCTTGATTGACAGCTGCGCAGAGCCTCACTGAAAGCTGCAAAGAGCCTCACTGAAACATGCATAGAGCCTCACTGAAACATGCACAGAGCCTGAGGTCTCCTATTCATCGCAGCACTGCAACCATGTGGGGTAGAATTGGTCCTCCACCAGGCTTCAGTGATGTCATGCCTGCTGGGAAACACCCACTTTCTTCTGCTGGGAGATTGCACTATGTGAGCAAGAATAAAGGTATGATACAGAGATTTTTAGGAGTGTTAGGAGTAGTTAGGGAACATAGCCAGAGTTAGTCTAGAAAAGTTTATTTGGTGACAGGTAATTTTTAAGTAATATACAGCGAGGAACCGGAGTTGAAGTAAGCGAGGAGCCATGCCAGGCTTTGGCCCTTGAGCAGCACGATTCTGCCTCTTTGACACCTGGATGAGTAATAAAAAGGTAATTTTACCACGATCAGCTCCAGGAAAGTTTGTTCTTATACCCTAAAGCTATCCAATGGTGTCTGCAGCTCTGAGCAGTAAGTACAGTTGACAGATTCCATTTAATGTTATATATGATCTGTGTATGTCTGTTGTTCAGAATAGCGATATGAAGGCTGATAAGTTTAATCACAACAATCTGCACAAGCTCCTCCAGCTTCAAAAAGAACACCATGATGTGTCAACAGTTCTATTTTTATTGACACAAAAAAGGCTTCTATTTTTACAGACTTCATCATAACTATAAAACCATGCAATACTTTTATCAATGTTGGCCAATGATCTAACAGAGAACCACAAAGGGCACCAACCTGATCTGCCTCATAATTTAGGGGATTAACATGTCCCTTGAACACAGAAAGCAGCACACATGCATATTACCAGTAAAGCGTCAAGGAGAGGGAGACACTTGCCCAATCATTACTCTGGCTGGTCCATTGTAGCCTCATGGATATCTCTTAGTCCAGGATTTATCATTATAAGCCAGTCATTTTGGGAATACTGGTCATTCACAGGGATGTGAGCCTGTGTTTTTATATGATGCAGCCATAAAGAATATATATATACAGACATAATCCTATACAGTATTAAAGAAAAGTCTCATGCTCAACAGTACAAAAAAATGTATCCCCTCTCCGCAGGATAAGTTTTTTAGATTAGGTCCAAGCACTGTGGCCCCTGCGATCATCTGTATGGAGCCCCAGCTCTCCCACAGAGTGGCGCGTCATGACCCCTGCCCAAAGCGGAGGCCACCATGCCCCCTTTGTATATTTCTATGGGAGAGTCGAAGATTGCCGAATGGCTCTCCCATAGAAATATATTAATTAATTAGTTGATTAATTAATTTTCACTGAGGAAGGAACCTATGGTGGTTCTGAAACGCGTTTGACATATAATATATATATATATATATATATATTTTTTTTTTTTTAATCTTGCCCTGATCGCTATTAACCACCGCTGCTTGCTCAAAACTCCGGTCAAGTATATTGTTTCCACTCTGAGATATCCGAGCGTCACTGCCATGAGGACACCACCGGGCAGGACGCTGACTACGGGAGGTCTCCTTGCTCACCAGCATTTACCTAGTGTTGCTCGCGAATATTCGCAATGCGAATTTTATTCGTGAATATCGCATATTCACGAATATAGCGCTATATATTCGTAATTACGAATAATCGTTTTTTTTTTTTTTCACAGTACACATCACAGTGATCACCGCTCTCTGCTTCCAGCTTGTGTGATGTAAAGAAGGCTCTAATACTACTGTTTGAGACTGGCGTGCGAATTTTCACACATGCGAAAATTAGCATATGCTAATTTTCGCATGCGCGAATTTTCGCATATGCGAAAATAAAACGCGAATATTACGAATATGCGAATGTAGCGAACATATGACGAATATTCGTCCATATATTCGCAAAATATCGCGAATTCGAATATGGCCTATGCCGCTCAACACCTAGCAAGAGAGACGCAGAGCGGAGAGACACGTGAACTTCAACAGATCTGCACCCTATGCCAGGGGTCTGCTCCTACGGCTGGTCTGGGACTAGATCTTGCAGCGGCTGTATTGCGCATCGGAGCTCTATCCACGCTTCCACCACGGATCACACATCGGAGGGTGAGAGGTACATGGTACCAAGCGACTGCATATGGTTGCTATAAGATCTTTGACTTCTTTATGAAAAAATTTACAGAACTGTTCTATTACCAATTTCCACATTGTACAGAACATATGGTTGCAATAAGATCTATGACTGCTACCTAAACTGTTTTCAGAACTGTTTACAGAACTGTTGGATTACCATACTGTACAGAAAATATTAATATAACAAGGCAGCGCGATCTATGATGTTGTGGGGCATTGTTAGCATCAATAGCGTTTTTTAATATTGGCTGATAAGTTTATATTTTATTGCTTATACAGTTTATATTTTTATAGTGTTATTATTATATAGTGAGGGTTGCACCCACAAGGGCCCCGTGGGTGATAGCCCCGTATGATATGCTGACTGGTTCATATGTATATATTTTTTAAATAAATTTATAGGATTTATACATTCTATTGTCCAGTGATCCTTGAGCACCACACACAGTATATTTTAGTTTATTTATCTATTTTTCTCCTTGGGGTATGGAGTAAATGTGGATTGCTCGGACGAGGTGTTTTTTTTATTGGAGTGAGCCTGATCTGCTATCATTTTTGTGTTAACTTAAACTATTGTATAAAATGTTTTTTTCCTGTTTCGACTACTACATCTATGGAGGTCTTGAGTTCTGGCCAGGGATGACTATAGGATAAGGGTTGCTCAGTAGGTTCTGTAGAGTTCTTGGCATATACAAGGATAGGTTTATCGAAGGTCAATCTGTACTTTAAGAAAGTGAAAGCAGCCTTTACTTTAGGCCTGTCAAGTTTTAAGTATATGTGGTATGGGGTGTGAGATGCAGGGCAGATGTTATTACCCTAGGGGCAGATGGGATTAACCCCTTGTATTAGTGATGCCAGGGCGTGGTTTATCCTCAATACCACCCAAAGGTATACCGCTGGACCCTGGGCTAGGCACGGGGGGCAATAATGACTCATACGCCTAGTCATGGACAATGGTAGCTTTACTGAGGTTAGACAGGTGGAAAAGTCTATACAGGTCATCAAGGCCCACAGAGGTGACCAGTGACTTCAGAGACCTTAAGGGCTTGCTGGGACAATTTAGTGCAGGCCATGTTGACTTGACAATTGATGACTGTGGCTTGCCTTGACTGATGACTGACAATATTGTGACTGTGGCTTACTTGTAGCTTGTGGCTGCAGACTTGACTTGAGGTCTCCTATGACTCCAGACACACTCCTAGACTCGACTACACTGGACCTCAGCTTAGCAGAAAGAGCTCTAAGCTCCAAGAGAGCGAGCAGAGGCTAAACCCAGGGCTTATATGGGGGAGACTCTGGTGGGATCCCATTGGTCACCCCTAGGTCACCTGGTCACTGATACCTCCTGGGTAACAATCACATGACAACTCACATGTTAAACAGTCTTAATGTGACAACACTTTCATCCTACATTACACAGTATAATACATGGTAAACATATGTACATGGGGGGGGACAGGTGCAAGGAGGCCCAGAGGGCACTGTAGGGAGGCTGCCTGACAGGGCAGCAATGGTACGGGTAACAACTTCCATATTGGGCCACCACAAATCATTTCCAAAGACATTGCTTTTGGGCAGTGCATGATACATACATATGGTGACGTATAGACAGGCCTCAGGGCATGGTACACACTATCACTGTCATTCTTCAGTTTTAGATTCTCATCTGTAATCTCATATAAGCAGCAGAATCAGGCCTGTAACAGCTAGGCCTAACAAAGTTAAAATCACCGCAAAACGTGTGTTATTCACTCTATTGCTGAAAGACGGATTGGAAAGCTAGGATGTAGTCGTTTCTCAATCAGATGCTTTAAATGGGTTAATATGGAATAAGCTCTTTCCTGTATCACTAAGTGCCCCTTAGCAACCACTTATGGTGTATTCTTTGTGTATGATGCAGGGACAGAAGAGCCTGTGACACAAAGGAAAGACCTGATTCTTTTACAGGGACTCATATGCAGAAGTAAATCTCCTGGAAATTACTGACAAAGTTGATACCTCTCACCTCTATGAAATCCATTTCATCCAACATTACAAATTCACACGTCATTGGGCTGATAACTTACATGAAAAACAAAAACATAAAATAGGGATAAAGCCAAGACACAGCAGTTCCACGACAGGCCAAAAGTGATAGCAGCTACATTCAGAAAGCGTTCTGGGCCTTTCACTTTTTTCATATTTTGTAATGTTCGGGCCTTGTGCTAAAATTTAAAAATTAAATAAAAATCAAGTTACCCCATCCTACTACACTCAATACCCCCATAATGACAAAGTAAAATCAGAATGTTAGAAATATTTACTATTATAATAGAAAGGAAAAGCTTTACTCAGTACTTAGTTGAAGCCCCTTTTGCAGTGATTACGATTGGGGATGTTCTGCATTTCCTTTCTGCCGATCCTATAAGACTTTGTAAGGTTGGATGTGGACAGTAGGTGGAAGCCATTTTCTGGTCTCTACAGAGATGTTTGAATAGGTTCAAGTCAGGGCTCTACTGGGTTACTCAGGGACATTCACAGAGTTGTCCCTAAGTCACTCCTGTGTTGTCTTGGCTGTGTGTTATCTGCAACATAAATGGACTTGCTGTGGATTTAGAATTTACAACGCAGTGATAATTTCATGTGGATTTTTCCATAGTGCGAGAATGATGCCCCAATGGGTGTGGGCCCAGTGTGCAACCTATCGGTTTGACTTTGGCTAAACTTTCTGGGTTTTTATGCTTTATCCCGCTCCATGATGTGGAAACTGGACTTCTGCTGTAGGGAAGATACAAGGTCACTTCTTCAAGAGTGGTCCAGGTTAGGTGACGACTGGCCAGATAGGCCAGAATGCCCCAGTGCCATGCTCTGGGGATACAGGCAGGTGAAGGGAGCTGACACTGTAAGTGGAGGTTGCGTAGCAGAGTTGAATTGGTTGAATAACAAAGCTGCGAAGAGAAGGATATCCAACACTAAGGTTGGGGAGCCAAGCGCACCACTTGGCCAAGGTAAGCAGCAGAACGCGCTGGTTCCTGGCAGCAGCCGACGTTGTAGTCAGTAAATTGAAGGGCTTAATATATTATCTTTGCAAATATTGTTCCTTCTTCAGAAAAAAAAGCTACCTAAAATAAAAAGCAAGTACAAAAATGTGAATAGTGTATAGCAGAGCAACGATTCCGGAGAGGCCGCTTTCCTCCGTCTTCACATGCATTATTAAGTTAATTACCTCCGCAGCTCATTCATTTGCTTCTCTTCCTAATGAAAAACAGAGCATTGCTTGGTCACAGGGGGACAGAACCCATTAGGTAATGGCACACTGAGGACTTGTCAGTCCTGCTGAGAGCCAAATCCCCTTATAGTGGGGAGCTGTGCAGACAAAATGCTGAACTGGTGAACTTCTTTCCTACTTCATAATTTAGTGTTTTGCTCTGTTAGAAATATATATGGCTTTTTAGATGGCAAGTCTCTGAATTGTGATACCAAGCGCGATGATCCATGGTCGAGGAACTGAGGTGTGTCCTAGCATGGACATGTAGCATCTCTCAGTGGGAGAGGAACACAATTAAACTTTTAGCGATAGTTTCCTAACGGTATTAATAGGTTTAGATCAGGACTAATGTACCGAATATCTCTTATGTGTTGGTTAAGTTCCTCTATAGTATTCCTCTATGGTAAAATAAGTATTATGGGGGGTATTTATCAAAGGATTTATGTGTCTTTTTTAACGTAACTTTGGCGCAATACTTTGGCGCAGTGTCTTTTTGCGCCAAAGTTTGGCGCATCTTCTCCACAGTAATTTTTAGAACTTTCTCAAAGTCACACGGTCCTGTGTGTGATTTTAACTTTAGTCAGTAATTCATCATTTGCGCCAAAGAAATTTTGGCGCAAATCCCGTTTTTTTCGCCAAGAAATTTTGCACATGGAAAACACACTTAGCAATGTCAGAAAATGTAAAGGCGTCAAAATACATTAAAAAGGGCTGCTCAATACTATCCTGCGACATAGTTGTCTCTGAGGAACATTCACCCTCCGTTGAGCCAGCATTGGACATGGCCACACAGGTTCAGGAAAGGTAAGCACTAAAGCAGTGGTCTCCAACCTGAGGACCTCCAGATGTTGCAAAACTACAACTCCCAGCATGCCCGGACAGCCAACGGCTGTCCGGGCATGCTGGGAATTGTAGTTTTGCAACCATCTGGAGGTCCGCAGGTTGAAGACCACTGCACTAAAGTAACCAATAAATAAAATAAAAAACTACCCAAGTTGAAAATAAAATCCATTTCACATGGTGGCTATAAACCCCACAAAAGAAAATAACTCATGTCGCTTGCTGATATACTGCAGGAGG
The DNA here is from genome assembly GCF_029499605.1 of Hyla sarda. Lineage (NCBI taxonomy): Eukaryota > Metazoa > Chordata > Amphibia > Anura > Hylidae > Hyla > Hyla sarda. Next base: position 217,129,212 of record NC_079194.1, read on the forward strand.
GACTCCGAAATGGCTGCTCTACAGGGTAAAATACGCGTCCTCTGTGGTGGTAAGTTCCGTGTAAAAGGCGCCGTGAACAGCTGATTTCAACATTTGAGCCAGAATTACTAACAACTTACACCAAATGATAAATTTGGTGCATGTCCACGAAAACCAAAGTGAAAAAAAAAGGGTAAAAAGAAACTGTCAACAGGTAAAATTGATAAATACCCCCCATTGTGTATAGTATCATGGACCAAACCATTATAACCTATCCCTTAAAATTACATATACTGTATTTATAGACGAATGCCACCCATTTTCTCCATACTGTCAAACTTCTCAATGAAACCTTTAAAGGAGTTATCCAATCATGGAGGTGGTATAAAAAATAAATACACTTTCTCTTAGGCCCACTCAGCCAATAAGAGCCTAAGGCAGGACAATGCTGTGGCCACTGACTGGCTAAGTGACATCTTGTCCCTGAATCGGGTAGAACCCCACAGCAGAGACCAGAGCTCTGTGATACTGGCAACCGTAGGTGAGTAGGGAAGGAAAGTGTATTATTTTAGATTATCATCATCTCATTAATCCTCATAATAAAAAAATATTCAGCTCTTTAAAAGTTAACCGAGTTTTCATGAAAAATGTAAAGCCAGCCTTGGGTTTTTCTTCTAAGGATTAGGTTGTGCTTGAAATTTTTTTTGCAGCTGTATGATATGTGTTCTGATACTTAGCTCTTTGCATATGATCCACGTCTCATTTCTGGCTGTCAGGATTCGGCAGGCTGATGGTGGATCCTCTGTGTCAGAGAGGGATTGGCGTGGACCGTACCGGAGGACCGGTTCTAAGTTGCTACTGGTTTTCACCAGAGCCCGCCGCAAAGTGGGATGGTCTTGCTGCGGCGGTAGCAACCAGGTCGTGTCCACCGGTAGCGGCTCAACCTCACTGACTGCTGAGACTGGCGTGGTACAGGAGGACTAGACAGAGGCGAGGTCAGACGTAGCAGAAGGTCAGGGCAGGCGGCAAGGTTCGTAGTCAAGGGCAACGGCAGAAGGTCTGGTAACACTGGTAAGGGCACTCACAAAAACACTTTCACTGGGCACAAAGGCAACAAGATCCGGCCATGACAGGAAGGGGAAGTGGGTTTTTACATGGAAGGCACAGGTGCAGGTACTGATTGGGCCAGGCGCCAATCAAAGGCGCACTGGCCCTTTAAATCTCAGAGAGCCGGCGTGCGCGCGCCCTAGATCGCATCCCCACCGGCAGTGACAATGCAGCGCTCCCGGTCAGCGGGTCTGACCGGGGCGCTGCAGAGAGGAGAACGCCGCGAGCGCTCCGGGGAGGAGCAGGGACCCGGAGCGCTCGGCGTAACACTGGCTATACTGACAGTACAATAGACCAATAGGCTGCCAGCCAAGATTGAAATATTTGCCTTTGTATGTGAACATGCTTACTGGGACAATAGAGGAGACACGTGTTTATCAGACTAGCAGCTCATACCCCAGTCATATGCTTTACCCTAGTATACTTCCCCTAAATATTCTAGCTAATCCCACTGTATGTGTTCTATATTTTAAATCCAAATGTGTCTTGGAGATTATTCTACAGTGATAATAACTATACCAAAAGAAATCCACAGAGATGCTTAATGAACAAACCCTGTAAGAAGTGCTGAGAAGCCTATAAATTCAATCCAGTACACAGAAACAGGCTGATATAACTCATAATAAAGACAAATGCTTGATAGCAGACAAAAATGATGAACATACCAGTCCAGAAAAGTCACAAGGTAGCTTGTATGTCCATAAGATGTGGGGTGGCTTGAAGCTGAAGCAGAAAAACAACAATCCTATGGCTGATGGCAGGACAGGATGGCTGATGGCAGGATAGCAGAATAACATGTTTCTTAATTAAAACTTTAGGCTAAGCGCACAAGCAGGTCCCGACGGATCCTATTGACTTGAATGGGCTCCATAAGGTTACCATCTGGTGTCCATTTTATTGCAGGATTTGAGCAGAGAAAAACCAAAATGCTTGCAGTATATATTTCTCCACTCATGTCCTTTTATTACGATGGATTCTGCAAACTTTGCTTCAATGTAGATATAAATGAGGCCTTAGGCTAGGTTCACATGGCCGTTGTCCCTGTCTCGATTTTGTCTGTCATTGCCTCCTAAACAGAGCATTCTACTAATGGATGAAAACTGATGCAAAGGGATGCTATTTAGTGGCATCCATTTGCATCAGTTTTTCATCTGTTAGTATCAGACTCCTACAGACTCCTACAGCCGGGACTACTACTACTCCCATCATGGAACATACTCCTTTCCATGATGGGAGTAGTAGTTCCCCGGCTGCATGAGTTTGCAGGCAGCTGGGAGGCTAGATAAATGCTTGTACTACTACCCCCATCATGGGACAACGTCTATTCCATGTTGGGGGTAGTAGTACAGGGGCTGAGGGATTGATCGCACTGGGTATCTCTTCCGAGACCCGATGTGATCAGAAGTTATTAACCAGGGGAGTGGGCGGCATGCTCCGCTCCCCTGGATGTACATATTGTTTTACTTTCGTTTTCAAATACCCCGCCGGGAGTCCTCAATGATCAGCACCGAGGGGCCATTCAGGGCTCCCGGCAGGGTTTTTAAAGTCATTAATGAGGATTGAAATGTTGAAATACACTGGCGGCCGGGGAAGCATTGCGCTGCGTTCCATATGTCTATAAGCGCTGCAGAGGGGCAAGATCTATAAGTAGTGCAGTGGGGGGCAATATATATCAGACATATAGCGCTATATGTCTGCCCCCACACTGCACAAGCTATGTATATTGCCCCCCGCTGCCCTACTTGTAGATCTTGGCCCCCTACAGCGCTTATATATACATATGGTCCTGCAAGGCATCAGTGCAGCCAAGGAACGCAGCGCAATGCTTCCCCGGCCACCAGTGTATTTCAACATTGCAATCCTTACTAATAACTTCAAAAATCCCGCCGTGAGCCCTGAATGGCTCCTTGGTACCGGCCATTCAGGGCTCCTGGTGGTGTTTTTGAAAGGGAAGTAAAACACACACAATCTACATCGCAAGGGAGAGGAGCATGCCGCCTGCTCCCCTGCTTAATAACTTCTGATCGGATCGGGTCTCAGAAGTGAGACCCGGTGCGATCAATCCCTCAGCCCCTGTATTACTACCGCTAACATGGAACAGACTCTGTTCCATGATGGGGGTAGTAGTACAAGCACTAATGTAGTCTCCCCAGAAGATGCAGACTCCTGCAGCTGGGGGAACTACTACTCCTATTATAGAAACAAGTCTGTTCCATGATGGGAGTAGTAGTAGTCCAACAACACTACAAGAGTCTGCTGATTTCACCTCTTCATAGCATGCTCACAAGTAAGAACGGATAGTATAAACCAGGGGCAAACGGATGACATCAAAGGTTCATCCGTTTGCCATAGACTTCAATGATAAATTTAAAAGAGCAGTTTTTCATCTGTTATTTTTGACGGAAATTTTTTTTTGCATACAACGTCTTTTGGCCGGCAAAAATAACGGATTATAAACAAAACGGATGCAAACGGATGATAAAGGACTGTAAAAAAAATTTTAAAAGATCCTTTTACAGAGGTTTTTTTTTTTTGACGGGGACAGGTGGCCCTTAGTCGTGTGAACGAGCCCTTAGTCGTGTGAACGAGCCCTTAGTCGTGCAACCTCTTAATATTGGCAAAAATATTAAACAATATTATATTGTTATTTACAAATATCTACACTAGGAACACAAACAGTGAATTGTCTACCTGTTATTAAACACCCTTCAATGTAAGTGTTAGCCCTGGGGTATAGAAAAGTGGAATCCTTTTATTATCATGAGTAAAGACTAGGATTAGATCATCACAGCAACATGCTGGGAAATTTCATCTACGCTCATAAAAAAGTGTCACATATAGGGCTTACAGAGGGAAGAACTGCAGATAACTACAAGATACAACTCATAAAATGGCCAGAAATAGTGTTATTACTATGTACACATGAAGGCCTCTTGTGAAAACAGCTGCACATGGAGCCACATAATGGAAAAAAATATATCATATAAATAAACATACTATTAAATCCAAGAGCCAAGTAGGGCTAGGTATAAGCTTATAAGTATTGTACCACATCCTACAGATGTTTAGGTATCCTACATGGCAAATACCATTGTCCAATAGCAGAATAGCAGATCATATTTTGGGAAATCTATTCTTAGGCCACTTGCTACATACAGTTGACTTTAAAACCATTCTTTTGTAAATATCATCTACATCTACTGAGACTCACTATCATAGAGTGTTACACAGAGGCAGAGCAGCCACACGTACTGCAATCATTTTCTTAACTACCACTTCTCATTGGTCCATAATAGTATCTACATATACATCCGCAGAAGTGTTTTGACCATGGCAAATGGGTAGGATTGGGACGGTGTACTGTATATACAGCTACCGTGTTTCTCCGAAAATAAGACCGGGTCTTATATTAATTTTAGTCCCAAAAAACACACTAGGGCTTATTTTCAGGGTAGGGTTTATTTATTTATGGGGGGGGGGGGGGCTGCAGGAGTGTGGAGGATGGGGGGCTGTAGCAGTGTGGAGGATGCCGCACCCCCCCCCCCATCTTCCACACTGCTACAGCCCCCCATCCTCCACACTCCTGCAGCCCCCCATCCTCCACACTCCTGCAGCCCCCCCATCCTCCACACTCCTGCAGCCCCCCCATCCTCCACACTGCTACAGCCCTCCATCCTCCCCTTCCCCCGTCGTCCTCCACACTCCTACAGTGCCCCCTACCCCTCTGCCATAATAAACTATGGTACATTACACATTTCATCCCCAGCGGAGACCAGCACTTCCCCACCTTCGTCCGTACCGTAGAGTCCGCAACTTGTACTGTATTTGTTCTGTAAGGGATCTCCTTCTGTTGCCTGTGGCTTAGCAGCTGGGGGCAGGACGTGATGTCGGCCGTGCATACGCGCGGACGTTTTAAAGCGACAGCGTCCCTGCCCCGGCTCAACTACGGTAACTTGCCGCGACCAGCTAACAGAGGTGAGGGGAGGTGAGGAGGGGTGGGGCGTCTGGTCTGCGGGAATTACTGGTGGCCGTGATCCAGATCTGGACCGCGGTCCGCCAGTTGATTACCCCTTGCCTAGGTCTTATTTTGGGGGTAGGGCTTATATTGCAGCCCACCCTGATAATCCTGCTAGGGCTTACTTTCGGGGTAGGGTTTATTTTCGGGGAAACAGGGTATGTCCTTTTTCTAAAGAATATTAAAAATGATAACGAAAAGGTAGAAAGAGATAGATCGGCACTAACTGCATGTAGCAGAACTCACTCAATCACAGTTCACCTGTACAGCACTAGGAAGCAAAGTCTAATGCCCGTCGTTCGTGGTGCTCTTTCCCAAGAGAATACAGTGCAACGTAGAACTTCAAAGAGAGAAATGACGGAAGGCACTCACGTTTCTTTAGCAATGCAGATTTCTTTTTTCGGCTGTATTCGTTCCATTAGCGGGATGCCAGGTCGGATGAAACATCGTTGTAGCCATTTCGCGCTACACAAACAGCGCTTCTATATTGTTTAATATTGTTAAATATTAAAAGTTATGTTTCAGGAGAATCCTTTCATTAATAAATCTTCAATGCTCTTCCCTAACTGGCATCCAAAGCTATTCTTCCTCGGGAAAATGGTACCACATTAGAAGCAACATCTGATGGATATTTAGGGATTTTTTTTAGGAGAACAAGGAGAATCATGTCATATACTGTAACTTTATTCAAACTTAAATATTTAAAGGGGCACATTTCAAAAAGACCCAGTCCTATGGTGGCAGTATAAGGGGGGGTGGCAAGAATGCAGCCTCAATACACCACTGCTTAGAGGGAGAGGGAGGATTTAAGCCGCGCAATGAATTAAACAGCTACCGAGCCAGCAGAGGGCACTCAATAACTGCAATCTGACTCACGGCCGACTCATCAGGGTACACTCCCCACTGCTCTATCTTTGGGTTGCTATGCCCATCTCCAGGAGAGTGCCCCCATCCCACTAGCCTTTGACTGTGCCAGAGGAGGAGAGATGGGAAGCTTCGGCAGCTCAGGAGCAGGAGAAAAAGTCAGCAGAAGAGGCAGTAGCCTGTAGTCACCAAGTTCCTGGTCCTGTCCACACATTTCTATGGTAAGGTGAACCCACCCACTAATTTCCACCCTGCGCTAAGACTAGCTCAACAAATCTCTCCGGCCTAGGGCAACAGAGGACCATAATACATTCCTGGATGTACCCTATTTAAAGTCAATGGGACCCATTGGTGTCCGTCCGGGTCTGTTCATTGCCACTAGAATGGACTCTGCAATGGAGCTCCCAAACAGAGCTCTGCTGCAGATGTGCACATAGCCCTAGAACTTATATGATCAATTTACATTGCCTTTCAGTTTTTTCCCATATTTTTTGTATGGGCCATTTATATATTTATTTAAGTATATAAGTGGGCCATAAAAAATTAGGGGAAAAACTGCTCCAAATTAAACCCCCTCAAAAGACAAGGGGTATTCCCTCTGTCTGGAGAAAAAAAGGTTTAGTCTCCAGGGGCAACAAGCCTTCTTGACCATAAGAACTGAGAATTAATGGAACAGTCTTCCTCAGGAACTCGTCACAGCAGGAACAGTTGAGGGCTTCAAAGCAGAGTTAGATACATTCCTAGAACAAAATAACATTAATAGGCAGAAATAAAGAATCACATACCCTCTCCTTTCATTCAACCATGCCCCTTCCCTTCACCTCCTTGGTTGAACTTGATGGGCACTTAATGGGAACCGTACTAACTATGTAACTATGTAACTTCATGCAGGTGAGTGTAACGGGTCATGGCAGGTGGTGGATCCTCCAGGCCCTGTGTGGATGATGACGTGTGCCGTGCCAGGGAGCAGAGTCTTAGGTGCCGCTGGTTTTCATCAGAGCCCGCCCCAAAGCAGGATGTTCTTGCTGTGGCAGGCGGCACCCTGGTCGCTACCCCAGGCACGACTTGTCCACACAGGTTGCTGGGATGTGGCGTGGCACAGAAGGAAACTGGCAAGATGTGGTCAAGGTAGCAGGAGGTCAGGGCAGGCGGCACAGGTGCAGGGTCAGATAACGGAACAAGGATCTGGTACACAAAAATCAGGAACACAGAAACACAGTAGCTTTCTCTAGGGCATAAAGGCAACAAAAATTCCGGCAGGGAACAAAGGGAGGAGCTGATACTTAAAGACAGGGTACAGGTGTAAACACTTAATTAAACGAGCACTGACCCTTTAAATGTAAGAGCTCCGGCATGCACACGCCCCTAGGAGGCGGGAGCGCGCACCTGGGCTGCGAGGACAGGAAGACCAGGGAGGTGAGTGACGGGCTGGGATTCGCATGCAGGCACGTCCTACGATGCGAATCCCAGCCCCGCCGGCAGCGGGGACAAGACAAGAGAGCGCTCGTGGCCAGCGTGTCTGGCCGGAGCGCAGATGTTACAGTGAGGTCTTGGCCTAGCCTGTGTAGCATAGGCAAGCTATTGTACAGGATGCTCCCTATGAATATGCCACTTCATGTATCGAAATGGTTGTCACCTAGACTGGAAGTGGAGGGTTGAAGAGCACAGACATTACATTGCGGCAGAAAACAGTAGACGCAGCAAATAATGAGACATTGTGTAATGGTATGGCATTTTATGTACATACAATAAATAAAATGCCTGTTGTGTGGTTTCATACTATTATAATGGTGTGGGGATAATAAAGCATCTTATAAAGGATTTGCATATTAGTTACCTATCCAAATGACAAATATCTTAGTGCTGGGGCATCACCAATACTAGTCATTAAAACTGGGCTCCTGAGCCCTCCGTCCCTCCACCCCTGAGCATTGGACTTCTATCCTCAGTCAGCACTATATACTATGAATGGAGCGGCAGAGGACACGCTCCATTTAATCTCCTCCATACTGTGTTTGTGTTGTGTAGGGACCAGGAATTCTTGTTCCAGTTATCAGTAGGGAAGAGAAGAGGGGGGGGGGTCCCAGAAGACCCCCAGTGATTATGCCCTATATTGTGATCAATGTTTTCCAGGGATAACCCTTTTAAATTGAAAAAGAGAAATAATAAGAAGTCACCAGACATCATCTGCTGCCTGGGCCAAATATTCCATGTAGACCTCTCCCACTGCTGATGTTTTTCTGCTGACCCCTCTATAATAATGCACAGAGACTGCTGAGTAAAATGTAGAATGACTTGTTACAGACCTACATATGCTATTCGTTTCAATAGGTATAAATTATTCATTTGCACTTCCTGCCCTGTTTTGGAAGCTGATCTAATTAATTCAGCCTTTTTGAACCTCCAAACAAATGAATATGTTATAAATAATTTATTTACCTGGAAACCCTGCGTTTCCTATTTGCGGCTACTTGGTGTGGATGGCTGCTGTACTGCCCGGCACAGAGCATGTGATTGTGTACCAGATAGCTGGCACGTGTAAGCGCATGATGCAGAGTAATGATCATCTACATTCAGCACGTAAAAAGGTTCTCTACATAGGTTAGAATGGCAGGTCAGGGGAGATTTATTAGTGCTTAGTGAAACACAATACAAGTCTAGTTGAAATGACATTGAAACTCCATAAATCTTCTCCGCCACAGCCCTGTGTGTGCACTAAGGTGGAGGCGGGGCCAGCACGCTGACATGTCTGTGACACTTGGGTTGCCTTCAAACCTTACTGCACACACAGGGCTGCATCAAGGAAGCTCTGTGTGTCTGCTCATAGCAAAATGCACAACAGATTTCTTGCAGTGTGAAATAAGCTGCATTTGCGCTACGTGTGACCCAACCCTAAAGGTAGACTAAATTTTTTTACTAAGGCTTCTGCTAGCATTATACTGTTTGCTTGGGTTAGAATATATATATATATATATATATATATAATATATAATTATCTTTAAGGTCCTATTCACACGGCAAAATTTCCAAATGAATTCCAGTAGAAAAATTCCGCTCAGAAGTTTTGTTGCAGCAGACTCATGTTGTTTTTCAATGAGATTCTTTTGTACTTTGCACACTGTGTACATGGCGGAAATATACACTTCGGCCTCTTCAAAAAGAATTGACCTGTCAATTCTTTCTGTGGAATCCGCTCAGAAATGCAATGCCGTCTATGGAGACGGTGCATTTGCAAACGGTCCTCGCGCCAAAGGCTGTCCGGGCATGCTGGGAGTTGTAGTTTTGCAACAATTGGAAGCACCCTGGTTGGAAAACACTTTGTTTAGATAGTTTGTATTTGATAAACTCAATAAATACCTTTGAAAAGAAAAAAACTTTCTACATGTATAGTATTTTAGTAGTTTTTTTTTCTACATGTGGAACTGAGAGGATCTGTTCATGTGTATTGAGAATAAGGCTATGTTCACACAGTGATTTTTCAGGCATTTGTAAACATATGTCGGCAAAATCATGGACAAATTGCTTCAGCATTTTTTTACATTAATGTCTATAAAAAAAAGTGGTTGTATGTGCATACAATATAAAAAACTATGGACACATTTTTTACAGCCAAGTAAATTAGGGAAATGTCCACACTCTCTCTGACTCCAATCCCCCATTAGCCCCACGATCTCCTCCCCTTCTTACTTGCCTTCATTCCTCCTTCCCCCCATTATTTTCCCTTCCTTCCTCTATCCCCCTCCTCTCTTGGTGTTTGTTCCTGTTCATCCTTCCTATAAGTTGTGAAAATGAAGAGAAAAAGCAGATACAGCTCACCACGTCTCCAATGAAGGTATCCAGTGGGCTAGTCTCCAGGTGCACGGGCAGGCACTTGGCCGTATACAGTGAGGGCGTAAACTGAGGGAAGATCCCAAATGATCAGTCAAGCATTCTGGCGTAAAATATAAAAATAGCCTCTTTATTGTAATAATCCATAAAGATAAAATCACAAAGGCAGTGCGGGTAAAAACAACCGACGTGTTTCGTATGACCTTTATCAAGGTATAAAGAAAGTGAACCTTAGGCGACGAATAAATAACACTAGTCAATGTAGCACTGCCCCCAAATCAATAATACAAGGAGAAAGACACCTGTGAAACAACCTTCTGAGAACCGCTTCAAGAGTGTTAAAGGGGTATTCCGGGCAAAAACATATGTGAATTTGCAAATGCATTTTTCCAAATGAAATACCCCTGAAAAAACACTGTGTGAACATAGCCTTCCTTTTCCTAATACAAGCGCAAAGCTTCTCTCAGTTCTTCATGTAAAAAAAGCCTAAGGCCACCACTCTCGTACCCAGAGAGTGGTGGTCAATGATTCGTACTCTGATTGGTCCCCGGTATTTAGTGGTGTACCCCAAGGTTCAGTATTGGGCCCACTGTTGTTTAATTTATTTATCAATGATATAGAGGATGGTATTAACAGCTCTGTTTCTATCTTTGTAGATGACACCAAGCTTTGTAGCACAGTACAGTCTATAGAGGATGTGCATAAGTTACAAGATGACTTGGATAGACTAAGTGTCTGGGCATCCACTTGGCAAATGAGGTTCAATGTGGATAAATGTAAAGTTATGCATCTGGGTACTAATAACCTGCATGCGTCGTATGTCTTAGGGGGGATTAAACTGGCAGAGTCACTGGTAGAGAAGGATCTGGGTGTACTTGTAGATCACAGACTACAGAATAGCATGCAATGTCAGGCTGCTGCTTCCAAAGCCGGCAGGATATTGTCATGTATCAAAAGAGGCATGGACTCAAGGGACAGGGACATAATACTCCCCCTTTATAAATCATTGGTACGGCCTCACCTGGAATATGCTGTTCAGTTTTGGGCACCTGTCCATAAAAGGGACACTGCTGAGTTGGAAAGGGTGCAGAGACGCGCGACTAAACTAATATGGGGCATGGAACATGTTAGCTATGAGGAGCGATTAAAGGAGTTACAATTGTTTAGTCTTGAGAAGAGACGTTTAAGGGGGGGATATGATAAACGTATATAAGTATATTAATGGCCCATACAAAAAAATATGGAGAAAAACTGTTCCAGGTTAAACCCCCCCAAAGGACGAGGGGGCACTCCCTCCGTCTGGAGAAGAAAAAGTTTAGTCTCAAGGGGCGACACACCTTCTTTACCGTGAGGACTGTGAATTTATGGAACGGTCTACCTCAGGAACTGGTCACAGCAGGAACAATTAACAGCTTTAAAACAGGATTAGATACATTCCTGGAACAAAATAACATTAATGCTTATGAAGAAATATTAAATCCCATCCCTTCCCCAATATCGCGCCACACCCCTACCCCTTAATTCCCTGGTTGAACTTGATGGACATATGTCTTTTTTCGACCGTACTAACTATGTAACTGCACTCCAAATGTTGTTGTTTTTTTCCTGAAACTAAAGCTTGTTACCAGTCCTTATTATGTAGATATAATGCTGGATCTTAAGAGCAATGTTGCAAATCGTTAGATTCTATCCATAGGCAATGTATTTTGTTCTGGGCTTTATGTTGCTGGATTTACCCTCTTTTTATCTTGGCTTTCTATGTATTAGCATTAAGCAGTATTTGCACCTTTCTGTGTCAGATAGTAAAACCAGAACATGATGAATCAAGTCTTAAACGTAAAGAAAATCAATATTGTTCGAGGTTGTAAAATTAGAGGAAAGCTTATAATCTTTTGGATAGCTGAAAGCTCTGCAAATAATGGTAATCTACTTTATCATCTGCCACCAAAGCAATAGCACCTTTGTCTTCTGACAGTACATTTTAATTCATTAAATTCATCCATGTTAAATCCATTTACAATATATAATGACAACATAAAACAATGAGGCATCAGCCTGGGTGCTGTTCCTTTTAAGAAATAAGCATTGGATGCAGCCCAGTTGACAGTCTAGGGCTCTAGTGGCTGCTGCCATCTGTATTTTTTGCAAGTCTTCATTAAAGAGGCTATAGGCATACTTACCTTTCCAGCTCCCCCACCGGTTACACTGTCAGATCTTCCAGTCCACATTGCACTCCTGTATGTTCTCCTTCCAATAATGTTAAGCACCTGCAGGGCTGAGCGGTTGATCCTGTGGGAGTGAAATGTCAGGAGAAGGTGAAGGAACAGGACCACATCAGGGACCTGAAAATCTGACAGCTACAGCAACAGGGGATTAGGGAGGTAGGTTTGAAACTTTTTTTTTTGTATTTTATCTGCTCAGAAAACCCCTTTAAAGAGAAACTGACAGCTGGTTCCCCCACATGAAACACCATATACTGGGTTGTAGTGTGGGTAAACACCTTTAAAATGAGTGGTCACTTACTCTTTTCTGTGGCTTTTGTACTGAGTTCTCTCCTTTAATTATTTTATTCATATTGCGCTCCAGCGAACAATGGAGGTGGGGAGCCAGCTCGCCGAGCTCCACTGCCTCATCAATATTCATACCCCGCCCTGCTGCCTTCCTGAATATTCAAAGTATTCCTTTTCACATCATTAGGATATGAGAGCCTGTGGGGGGGATGAGAGTGCAGTGTGCAGGTGCCGTTGCCTTTCAGGTGTAGCACAGCAGCGCCTGGGCTCTACTCAGAGAGCAGAGCGCTCACCCCCACGGCATCCATTTGCATATTCATAATGGGGGCCGACCGGACAAGGGAATATGGAAGAGACAGGGGTGCTGGGCGAGCCAGTTCCCTGCCTCCATTGCATGGTGGTGCGCAATATAAATAAAAGAATAAAAGTGACCCCTCATTAAAAAGGTATTTAGTGTGGGTGAACCAGCTGTCAGTTTCTCTTTAAAGCAACCGGCATTGTGAAAATTGGGAAAAATTCTAATATTTCTTATGTATCTTTCAAGGGAGGCCCTGTGGGTAAAAGCATTTGCATATTTGTGTAAGGATGGTAGACCATTCTATAATAAGAGTCAAGTAGAATCTCTCTAGAACAAATGACCCCCCAATTTACTGGATTGTTTGATAAGTCTATTTACCATACGGTGATACCATGGGTTTTTAGCCACTATTATGGAAGCTGAAACATGCCAGTCTTTGTACACAAAAAAATAAATTTAAAATCACTTAAAAAAGAAAAATGGTGCTAGGCTATATGACTAGTAGTCTTCCCGTAAGATAGGCCATCAATCGCTAATGGGCGGGGGGGCTGACAACCAGCAACCACGGTATCTGCACCCCACCCCACTGAAATGAATGGCCTATCCTTTAAAAAGGCCATCAGTCATTTAGTTCGGGAAAACCCCTTTGGGATGTGAGGGGCATCTTACTCCAGTGAACCTCTGACTATGACTGGTGTATAAAATGTTAAAAATGTCAAAAAAAATCCCTAAAACTAATTATGTTTGTGGTTGAATAGGTTGATGTTTTGCACATGGGTAGTGCCACACATCTTCAACTTCCATTAGCAAATAAAAAAGTGCAAATAGTTATATTGAGAAGTCTTCATGAGATATATATATATATGTATATATATATATATATATATATATATATATATGTATATATATGCCAAACATAAAAAGGTGGAGTATATGTAAAAAAAGAAAAAAACACAATAGTGGTGCTGCCTGGTGCCGTTACCCCAGGTTAGACAAGTAGAGAAGTACCAGAAAACTTGCTTACTTGGGTGTGTTGAACTAAGAGCCCTTAGATCACCTTGTGACAATTTCGGAGGCTGCCACTGAACCAAACACGTCCCAAAGGAACGGGTGTAGAAGTGCAGAAATATTCCAGTCGTCTGAGCTTGTCCAGATCAAGAAAAAAATGGTCTTTGGGGCGCGCAATGCGCGCCCCAAAGACCATTTATTTCTAGATCCAGACAAGCTCAAAGGATCAAAATATTTCTGCAATATTTCTGGATAATAGAAGAGCATGGGCACATTAGACGTATACAACCAACTGTGTTCAAACGCAGTGTGATTTTTTCCTAAACCTGTCCGTTCTTCTTGCCTACGCATGTCTTTATATAGCACCAACAGATTCTGCAGCACTTCACAATTTTTGAGGGTACAAATAAAAACAAGTATCAGACATTACAATAACATACTAAATATTTAAACAAGAGATACGAGGGCCCTGCTCGCCATAAGATCTATGAAGTGTATATAGGGTTGCTGATGCTGGATCCATAATAAATGACCTGTTTTTTAGTCTGTAAGCCTTGACAGGGACAACCTTGTTAACAAGAAGGTGATGACAGGGACTTCATGACACTTTTCCTTCCTCCCTACATAACAGTCAGCAGACAGAAACATTTGCTGATACAGGTTGTTTTTTTGCCATTCCTGTGAGATCCCATACAAGACTCAATTCACAGTAGTAAATGGCATGCCGCATGTGGTTATCAAGTGCCAATGATCATGTACATGTGAAATGCTGAGCATGTGTACTACATTATGCCCGTTTGTGGCCATTGTGAAGTTTTGAGTTTTTTGTTCGCTATACAGTTATATATTTTTTTTTATTATTATTATTATTTCATTGATAAAGGGAATGTGTTATCAGAAAATGACCTATTGTTTATATCAGGTTTTAATGTTAACCTATTTTAAGAATTTCTGGTAATTTTTTTTTTTAGAATAATTTTTCATTTTGCTATATCAATTTTTTAATAATTCAGGAATCTTGCAGTTTCCATTCTAGGCCTAAAACTAGGCTGATACTTCCAATTTTTTTTAAAGACTATTTCCTAGAAAAAAAATTCTTCTCAGAAGTACAGTGTAAGGTCACACTAGTAGAGATAACACTGGATCCACCACCATTCACAGCAGAGATCAGTAGCCCCCTCCCTCTAGAATGAGAGATTGCTTAGTAACTTCAGCTATTTATTTAAAGGGGACAAGGTCCTGTCCATTGTTTCCTATGTCCATGGGTCCTGCCAAAAAGCGTTAATGCATTCAAAAGGCATTTGACCTCTGTTTTGGGAAACTTTTGATCTTGCAAAAAAACTCTTACTCAGATGTAGCCATTTCTGACATGATACTTTTACTACTTTTTTGAATTATTACTATGTATCAGAACTAGTAGCGAAAATTAAAACCAATGTTGCCCATAGCCACCAATATATAACTGCTGCTCTAAAGCTATTCATCTAGCAATCTGTCATTTGTGGCAGTCTTAAAGTAATTATAAGTGATGTATATGAAGTCAGGATATCCCCCTGGTCAACAACACCAGGAAAAAAAAATATATATATATATATATAACCAAAGAATAAGTTGGCCAGCACTATTAATTCCAAACTATTGCAAAAACCTGGCTTGCAGGTGCAAGCTGCTGGGCCAAATATACAGCAACAGGAGAATACAGCAGCACACTGCTAGCACAAAGATATAGATGAAACATGAGTATATAGATAAAACATGAGTATATAGATAGAACATGAAAAGCTATACAGCTGTAATGCAATAAATGAAGATATGAAACTATATATATATATATATATATATATATATATATATATATATATATATGCAACTCAAAGTCATAGATGCTACATCAGATCCTATCATGTAAGAACCTTCTAACTCAGAAGGAAGCTGATGTAATTAACCCTCAGGGTGCTATGGAAAGTGATCTCTAGCATCTGTAATATAAATATTAGAGAAGTCTGGGAGAGATAATACACTGAAAGGACATGTAAGGGATGCACATAGACAGTAGAAGGCTACTTTCACACTACACTAGAGGCTCAGTTACAAGCGGACATTAAGGGCTATTTTTTTTCCCCACTTTGAATTGCATTAACGTCCCTTATTGTAACGGAGCCTAACGGGAGCCATAACGGCACAGAGAATCCCATTCACTTGAATGGGATTCCTCTAACGTCCATTATAACTCCCGTTATTCTGCCGGAAGATAGCGTGAGAAAAAGACGTCGCAAGCACAAATTTTTCTCCCGCTGTCTTCTTACAGCCGTCGCAAACGGTGTTATCTACAATTCTACACATTCAAAGAGCCATACGTTTGTTAGTTTTGCCTTTTCCCAAATGCAGCAAAAAGGTGGTAAAAGTTGGTGCAATTTGGAAAATTGCAACAAAAACACCCCAAAATGTTGTACAAACATATAGAAAATGATTATACAACAGGTAAACACAGCCTGAAGACTTCAAATGTTCAGAAAACACCTCAATTGTTCTTATAGATCCAATAAGAAAATGCATCAAAACTGCACATAATGTGATAACAACCCAATTTTTGGCTCCTGGAATCTAGCCAGGTGATTAGGTTGGTCTCATTAGGTGAAATGTAGTGATGAGACTCTACTTCCTCTCCATGCAATGCAAGAGGATTCATGGGAAATGTAAGAAAATAATTTCAGTGATGAAATTGGAATCAGAATGGCTGAAACCCATGCCTGCCATATCATCTAAAACAGATAAACACAAGGCATACACAAAAACCTCTGCATTATTATTTAACATATCAGCCTATGCTTAATAATATAAAAGAAGAAAAGTTCTTATTTAAAAAAAAAGATTTTGGTGGGTGGGGGTCCTTGCCGTAGAAGATAGAGGAAGACTATAGAGCCTATCTCTTGGAGCAAGGAGATGGCAGGGAGAGAAGCATTTAGCTGATTGTTAATCTGAGCTTATTCTATTGATCTGTGGGGGTCTCAGCACCCAGACCCACAGCAATCAAAAGGTTTGACATGTTTCTATAACTTTTTTTTATTTTTTATTAATTAGCTCTTTTTTTTCTTGTATAGGCCAGCACAGGACATTATTAGAGAATATTGTAGAGTTTCTTGTGTATGCCTCCCGATTGTCTGTTTTAGCTGATGTGGCAGACATGGGTTTGTGAAACTTGTTTTTATATGCTGCTACAGTGACCTCCCGACCTACAATGGCCCCGACATACGATCATTTCAACATACGATGGTCTCTCAGAGGCCATCGCATGTTGAAGCCAGCCTCAACATACGATGCTTTTGTATGTCGGGGCCATCGCAAAAACGGCTATCCGGCAGCGCAGACTGCTTCAGCTGCCACTGGATAGCCTTTTACGGTGCCCCGTGTGGTCCGCTGACGATCACTTACCTGTCCTCGGGGCTCCGGCACGTCCTCTTCGGGATCCCCTGCATCGTCGGCGCTCTCCATCAGTCATCATTACGTCGCTGCGCACGCCGTCCCGTCATCCAATAGGAGCGCCGTGCGTAGCGATGTGATGGCGGCGACGGAGAGCGAGGATACCGGGAAAGCAGAGGCCTTGCCGGAGCATTGGGGACAACCCGGGGACGCGGCAACAGCGATGGAAGGCGACATCCAGGGCAGCGGTGACGGTCCGGAGCGGCAGGGACACGTGAGTATAACCTCCAATACCAGTGGTCTTCAACCTGCGGACCTCCAGATGTTGCAAAACTACAACTCCCAGCGTGAAGCGTTTGCACTCCCTATTCCCTAACTGATGATGACCGCACCTCCGTACCTCATAATACATGGTAATACTTTTCACACTGTTTAAAGGGGTTATCCAGGGAAAAACTTATTTTTTTTATATATATCAACTGGCTCCAGAAAGTTAAACAGATTTGTAAATGACTTCTATTAAAAATTCTTAATCCTTTCAGTACTTATGAGCTTCTGAAGTTGAGTTGTTCTTTTCTGTCTAAGTGCTCTCTGATGACACGTGTCTCGGGAACCGCCCAGTTTAGAAGAGGTTTGCAATGGGGATTTTCTTCTAAAATGGGCGGTTTCCAAGACACATGTCATCAGAGAGCACTTAGACAGAAAAGAACAACTCAACTTTAGAAGCTCATAAGTACTGAAAGGATTAAGATTTTTTTTATAGAAGTAATTTACAAATCTGTTTAACTTTCTGGAGCCAGTTGATATATATATATATATATATATGTATATATAAAAGTTTTTTCCTAGATAACCCCTTTAAGGGGTATTCCCAACTCAAGTCTGGATAGTGGATAATACATTGATCAGTAGAAGTCAAATTACTGGGACCCCCATGAATAACTAGAATGGAAGAAAACTGTCCTCCACAGTCAACTCAATGTTCGTCAATGTTCGGAAGCCCCATAAAGAATAAACAAAGTGCTGGTTGGACACCCACATTCGGAGGACACTTTCCTCTGTTTTGGTGATCGATGGGAGTCCCACTAGTCGGACCCCCCATCCGTCAATTTCTTATACCATATCTTGTAGATAGGATATATCTTGAGTGAGAATTGGACTATGTGGTGTTGGGCTATCAAGAATGCTTAAAGTGGTACTCCGGTGGAAAACATTTATTTTATTTTTTTAAATCAACTGGTGCTAGAAAGTTAAACAGATTTGTAAATTACTTTATTTAAAAAAAAAAAACGTTATCCTTCCAGTACTTTTTAGCAGCTGTATGCTACAGAGGAAATTCTTTGTTTCTGTAATTTCTTTTTTGTCTTGTCCACAGTGCTCTCTGCTGACACCTAATGCCCGTATCAGGAACTGTCCAGAGCAGGAGAAAATCCTCATAGCAAACCTATGCTACTCTGGACAGTTCCTTACATGGACAGAGGTGTCAGCAGAAAGCACTGTGGACAAGACAAAAAAATTCAAAAAGCAAAGAATTTCCTCTGTAGAATACAGCTGCTAATAAGTACTGGAAGGATAAAGATTTTTTAATAGAAGTCATTTACAAAGCTGTTTAACTTTCTGGCACCAGTTCATAAAAAAAAAAAAAGTTTTCCACTGGAGTACCCCTTTAATGATGATGCTCATCCACATTATATGATGTAAGTCAGCGGCACCAGATTATTTTGGTGAGACCAGTTGACTATCTGATTTGGTTGAGGTTTAATATCTGCATGGTCCGGGTCTGTAACTCACAGTGTCTTATTCCCCCTACTGAAAATATATACACTCTTGGCCAGGGCACTTTTAGACCATAGGTGGCAGTAAGAAATGCCCCCTACTAAGGTAACCCTTGGATGAATATACAGTGATCCCTCAACTTACAATGGCCTCAACATACAATAGTTTCAACATACAATGGTCTTTTCTGGACCATTGTAAGTTGAAACCAGACTCAACATACAATGTACAGACAGTCCAGATCTGTGAAACGTGTCAATGACTGGAAGAACCGACCAATCAGAATGGACATTCACTGGTAAAACCCCTGTATTACTGAAGTGTATGCACTGACTGATATCTGGTAGCGCCCCCTACAGTACAGGGAGGTATTACATGTTCTGTACTCTTTACCTGTATTACTGAAGTGTATGCACTGACTGATATCTGGTAGCGCCCCCTACAGTACAGGGAGGTATTACATGTTCTGTACTACTCTTTACCTGTATTACTGAAGTGTATGCACTGACTGATATCTGGTAGCGCCCCCTACAGTACAGGGAGGTATTACATGTTCTGTACTCTTTACCTGTACCAGGGTTAGCTGCTCCTTTGGACACCAGGTGAGGACGTCTCCATGTTACTTTTTAGGACACTGCGTACTGTACAGGACCCCGAAGAAGCTCCTGTCCTCTACTTAGACCAGTGTTTCCCAAGAAGGGTGCTCCCAGCTGTTGCAAAACTACAACTCCCAGCATGCCCAGACAGCCTTTGGCATGCTGGGGGTTGTAGTTTTTCAACAGCTGGAGGCTCCCTGCTTGGGAAACACTGACATAGCCCGTGATTACCGCTCCCAGCAGATCTTTCTTACTTTTATATGTAAGGATTTGCTTTATCTATATTAGTAATCTACTTATTTTTCTTTAATTCTCACTTTTTCCTATTTTTGGATGACATTTTGGTGCCTTTAGAACCAATTACCAGGTTTCCATAGAGTTCTGGTCTCAACATACGATGGTTTCAACATACAATGGTCGTCCTGGAACCAGTTAATATTGTAACTTGAGGGACCACTGTATATGATAACGAAATCCCATGAAGAATTCTCTTAGTGGGCAGCTGAAAATTCGCCATGTAGTTAAAACACCTTTGATAGAGATAACACAGCTTAGCTAACATGGTAATATTTTCCAAGTGATTTTGTTACTTAAAGGATTGTGCACGTCTTAATTCTACAGCGCCTGATTGGCAGGAAAAAGTTAAACTGATCTTTGTAATCATATTAAAAGCTGCGTGGGCAGGAGTTAATTTTACCGAATTAATATAAATACCATTAAGAGACAAATCTTCCTTCCCCTAATTAATTGTGGATTTTTCAGGCATGGAATGTCTTTTTGTTCCTGTTACTTTCTTTTACTGATGGCTGCTCTCCCGGCCCCTCTCATCTTTTCACGTCTTCAATATTTAATGCTCCTCCTTGCTGTGGCCCATATTTTGACATTTTATGGATGACAATCTGCTGATGAATTTTTTTCTATACGTTTTTATATATTTTCTAGCCTACGGAGTTGCACAGTCTTGCTGCGCAATTGCCATACCAAATAATGGATCACATTTGTTAAAAAGCTGATACTTTGGGGGGTATGTATCAATAATGGTGTTGCAATGTGTGATTTTAGGTATGGTTTTTTTTTTGCGTCAAATGGAGCGTAGTTGCGCCAAAGTTATCAATTGTCGCACGCGAGTTTGTAATTTTGGCACAAATGCAACCCTAGAATTCCAGGCAGAACTTTCTGTGACTGGGGCAGTTAAATCTGACCTTGGGACTTTGGCTGGTTTACAGGGGTAAAGCTCGCACAGCCAGGGACTTTTTTGCTGTTTTTAATTTGTGCATTAGGGGGAGATATTCATCCAGACCCCTGCCTTGGAATGTGTTGCATTTTCCACTAGCAACCAATCAGGTTGCTTCTTTTATTGTTCAGGGTCCTTTTTCCACTTTTTGGTTGGGCACTGTTTAAATGTTCTACATTCTATTGTTGTAGCTATTTTCTCTTTACTTTCACTTAATTTTTGGTGTAGATTTGCACCTTAAAGGGGTACTCCTGCGCTTAAACCTCTTTTCCCCTATCCACAGCTGTCACGCCCCCTCCCGTAGGCTTGCATTGAGGGGTGGAGCGTGACGTCACACGGGGCGGAGGAGTGACGTCACACGACGCCGGCCCCGTGGTCGACGGTAATCAGAACTGGAGCGAACACGCTCCGGGGACTGATTACAAACGGGGTGCTGCGTGCAAGATCCCGGGGGTCCCCAGCAGTGGGACTCCCGCGATCAGGCATCTTATCCCCTATCCTTTGGATAGGGGATAAGATGTCTAAGCGCCGGAGTACCCCTTTAATGAAAGTATTTGCGCCAAAATTTGTGCCAAATTGAAAAGTCGCAAATAACGAATTTCGAACCAATGCATGATTTTAACTGAAATCACAACTAACACCGTCAAATCAGTGATAATGTTCTAAACCATTTGGCGCAACTGTTTGTCGCAAAAAGTAACATATAAAGGAAATAGCGACAAAACACAGTAAAAAAAAAACTGTGTAAAAGCCGTCATACATACCCCTCAGCAACAATTGCTGTTATTTTTATATAGTATGTTCACAGAAAAGTATTTTTTTTAAAGGAACTAATCTATAGTAAAACCACTTTACAGTGAATGACTAGTCTGACTTGGAGCAGAATGGCCATTTATTTTTGGTGCATGAACTTCAGATCTAAGAATTTATAACATGCCCTATAGTATTTGATGTAGGGCATCTAATATATACAGTGGTCCCTCAACTTACAATATTAATTGGTTCCAGGACGACCATTGTATGTTGAAACCATCGTATGTTGAGACCATAACTCTATGGAAACCTGAAAACTGGTTCTGCAGCCCCAAAATGTCATCCAAATATGGGAAAAAGTGAGGATTAAAGAAAAATAAGTAGAAAACTAATATAGATAAAGCAAATCCTTACATATAAAAGTAATAAAGATCTGCTGGGAGCTGTAATCACGGTCTATGTAGAGGAAAGGAGGTCATGTACAGCAGTGTTCCCCAACCCCCGGGCCGCAGACCGGTACCGGTCCGTAGATCAAACGGTACCGGGCCGCCCAAGGAACTTTAAATAATTTCACTGTGGCAGCCGAGCCCGCCCATTGTGGGACAATAGCGAATGAAAATTCGCTATTGTTACACTGATCCTCCTCCTGGCCAATCGATACCATGTCCGATACTTGCACTGCTGCTCTCCTGTTCTCCCGATTACATCATTGCGTCCTATGGAGGAGCATGTGACACACACACGTCACTCCTCCTCCCCTGCGCCCAGCGTAACGCACATGCTCCTCCATAGGATGCCATGATGAGGGCGGGAGAACGGGGCAGTGGAGCGGCAGCACCCGAGGACAACCTCTGGTGGTGAGCTGTTTACAAGAGGGGGGGGGGGGGGGGGCGAGGGCCTGCTGTCTATAAACTGTGGACCTCCAGATGCTGCAAAACTACAACTCCCAGCATGCTGGGAGTTGTAGTTTTGCAACAGCTGGAGGTCCACAGTTTGGAGACCACTGATCTAGCAGCAGAGTGAGTGCTGTCTATAAGGGGGGCCCTGCTGTCTATATAAGTGGGGGGTGGGGCTGCTGTCTATATAAGTGGGGGGGGGGCTGCGGTCTATATAAAACAAGCGGGCCACGGAAAAATTATCAAACGTTTACCGGTCCGCGGCGATAAAAAGGTTGGGGAGCACTGCTGTACAGTACACATAGTGGCCCAAAGAAGTAAAATGGAGCCGCCCTCACCTGGTGTCCAAAGGAGTAGCTAACCCTGGCACAGGTAAATAGTAGTACAGAACATGTAGTACCATCCTGTACTGTAGGGGGCACTACCAGACAGCGAGTCAGTGCATGCACTTCAGTAATACAGGGGTTTTACCAGTAAATGATTCTGATTGGTCGGTTCTTCCGTTGTAAGTTGAGGGACCAAACGTTCAGATAAGGAAGTGCCACATCTGTTATTTTATACAGATTTTGAATGGAGTGGCAATGCACATGTTCCACCACTAGCTCCATTCAAACTAATCCTCACTGCACGACTGGACGACGAGGAAGAAGAAGGGACATGAGAACTCTGTTCTAGTGATTGCAGCATATGTGACCACCTGTAGATAGGCAGGCAACATATGCCTAGTGGTAAGGGTGTACATACTATAGTGACCAGTCATGCAGCTACTATGGGACCCTCTTAGAATAATCCTTTTAAAACTAAGCAGCAGGAATTTTTTAAGGATTCCCTATTCTGAATCTGAACATACTGGAAATATCTGCTTGGCCAATCATTGCCGCAGCAGTGAGCCGCCTTAGCCAGTTATCGTTGAGCATGCCAGAAAGTGAAGGTGAGTGGGGACCCAGGCTCCATCAGAGCATCAGCAGTGGGGTGGTGTACAGATGAAAATAGCTTTTCAAACACAAGACAACCCCTTTAAAAAACATCTATCTCCTGAACAACTACATTATGAGCGAACGGTATCTGGATGACAGTATCTGTGACGTCCCAAGTTTTGGAAAAATTGATACCCTGGTGGTAAGGAAGCACAACTTTATCTACAGCTGCTAATATCTAAGGAACCAAATTCTGGAGAGCTGAGAACTGAATTCAGAACTCTGCTTTATGTCCCATAATGCAATAAGTATCCAATGGAAGAATATTCAATCTTAGAAGATGGACCCCCTCATTGTCTTTTTAGCTGCTACAAACAACAACTCTCGCTCTGAAGGACTCTGTGCGACCTTGGGTTACATTGTGTTGATTTAGATAGGTGACATCTTATAGTGTTGCTGACTACCATAGTGTGGTGTCCCGGTACCGTATTACATACAGTACCTTAGTGGGGGGTCCACAAAGTCAGAGTTCCTAGGAACCGTGGGGTCCTCAGATGTAGTCTTACCCTAGTCACCCCTTAGATAGGGAATATATTGTTAAGGTAAATGTGTATAGATGCATGTGGAGGGTGTGCTTGCCTTGCGCTGGCATCGCAGGACCTGCGGGTCACGTGACGAGGCTTTAGTCTCTATGGTTAATGCAAAGGACCTTTGGAGGTTCATGGGCCGTGTGATGCCCACAATGCTTTGTGAGGCTGATTGACAGATGTCGTGGACTAATTCTAAAACGACCAGCCCCTGCCCATATAAGGGAGCTGCGGCCATTATTCTCTCTCTTGGGTTGTTGTCACTGAATGAGGTAGGACCTCCGCAACTTTCAACAACAAT
Source organism: Hyla sarda (assembly GCF_029499605.1). Lineage (NCBI taxonomy): Eukaryota > Metazoa > Chordata > Amphibia > Anura > Hylidae > Hyla > Hyla sarda. The sequence goes on from NC_079194.1 coordinate 217,153,301, forward strand.
TACTAGGCCAAAGCCTTGCGGCCTCGGCTGAATTACACAGTGAGTTCTTCTAAATTCTCCGTAATTATTGGCAAGGACCCTGGACCTAAACATAACCCCATATCCCGCGGATCTGCGCATACTAAATTCCTACAAGTTAAAGAACTTACTAAAAGTCCCTACCAACGGTCAATCTCAGCCAAGCTATTCATAGACTCTGTACAAAGACTGTTTGTATGTTCGCATGTTACAGAAAATCTCCAGTAAATTTTATGCAAGATTTCAGCGAAGCTCTGGTTGTGGACAATACTTTATTCTGCAAGCACCTATCGTCCTGGGGAAGGGTGGCGATAGACCAAGTCATACAGCATTTAACCCTCAAGGAATTTGGGGGCCCCAAGCAAAATGGACATGGAGGCCCCCCGCCCCCCCCATGTTCACGCACGTCATGCTCTAGGGCCAGCGTCAGGACGTAGTAATGCCGGCCCTTGAATTCTGGGAGCGCGACGTGAGCGAACATCGATACGAGGACCCCACATTAGGTGCAGCACAGTTCCCCCCCCACGTCAGGTGCAGCACAGTTCCCCCCAAGTTAGGTGCGGCACAGTTCCCCCCACGTTAGGTGCGGCACAGTTCCCCCCACTTTAGGTGCGGCACAGTTTCCCCCACGTTAGGTGCAGCACAGTTCCCCCCTCATTAGGTGCAGCAGAGTTCCCCCCATATTAGGTGCAGCAGAGTTCCCCCCCCCACATTAGGTGCAGCAGAGTTCTCCCCATATTAGGCTAGCAGTGTTCCCCCACATTAGGTGCTGTATAGTTCCCCCACATTAGGTGTAGTATAGTCCCCACATTATGTGCTGTATAGTCCCCACATTATGTGCAGTATAGTTCCCCACATTAGGTGCAGTATAGTTCCCCACATTAGGTGCAGTATAGCTCCCCAAATTAGGTGCAGTATAGTCCCCCACATTAGGTGCAGTACAGTTCCCCCACATTAGGCAGTATAGTTCCCCACATTAGGTGCAGTATAGTTCCCCACAATCGGTGCTATACAGTCCCCCACATTAGGCTGTAGTCTCCCCACATTAGTTGTAGCATGTTCCCCCACAGACATACAGCCTCCAGCCATACAGTGTATGGCTGGAGGCTGTATGCCTGATTACTTCCCTACTTCAGTGCTCCGACCACTGCTCCTCTGGTCCGGCCACCATAGCAGTAGGTCCCGGGACTGGAGGAGCGGTGGTCGGAGCACTGAAGCTGATGTGCCGCTGGTCACTTACCATGCTGGCCAGCCATGTCCTGGTCGCTGCTCCGCTCCTCCGCGTTGCTTTACAATGGGCGCACGCCAGGACGTCAGTGGGCTAACAGGGGCATGGGATGTCCTTAAAAGGGATGTCCTTAAAAGTGATGGGGAAATTAATCTGGGGGGGGAGCAATTTCCCCGTCCCCCCCCCCTGGATCCGCCACTGCATGCATTATATACACACACAACACACTGTACACATTAGATACTGTACATGCATGCTTCATACACACACAACACACTGTACACATTACATACTGTACATGCATTATATACACACACTGTACACATTACATGCTGTACATGCATCATACACACAACACACTGTACATATTACATACTTTACATGCATTATACACACAACACACATACTGTACACATTACATACTGTACATGCATTATACACACAACACACATACTGTACACATTACATACTATACATGCATCATACACACACATACTGTACACATTACATACTGTACATGCATTATACACACACATGCTGTACACATTACATACTGTACATGCATCATACACACAGCACACTGTACACATTACATACTGTACATGCATTATATACACACATACTGTACACATTACATACTGTACATGCATCATACACACACACACTACACATTACATACTGTACACGCATCATACACACACGCACATACTGTACACATTACATACTGTACATGCGTGCTTTATACACACACATACTGTACACATTACATACTGTACATGCATCATACACACATACTGTACACATAACATACTGTACATGCCATGCATCATACACACACACTGTACACATTACATACTGTACATGCATCATACAAACACACACTGTACACATTACATACTGTACATGCATCATACACACATACTGTACACATTACATACTGTACATGCATCATACACACACATACTGTACACATTACATACTGTACATGCATCATACACACAACACTGTACACATTACATACTGTACATGCATCATACACACACACACACTGTACACATTACATACTGTACATGCATCATTCACACACATACTGTACACATTACATACTGTACATGCATTATACACACACATACTGTACACATTACATGCTGTACATGCATCATACACACATACTGTACATGCATCATACACACATACTGTTCACATTACATACTGTACATGCATCATACACACACATATAGATCAGTGTTTCCCAACCAGGATGCCTACAGAGGTTGCAAAACTACAACTCCCAGCATGCCCAGACAGCCTTTGGCTGTCTGGGCATGCTGGGAGTTGAAGTTTTGCAACAACTGGAGGAACACTGGTTGGGAAACACTGGTATGGATACACACATGCACTTTACATATAATCATCCACAGTAGTAACAAACACACAGGCACAGTACATAGACATACACATATGTACACACACATATATATATCCACACACACACGCTTATACACATATACATGCAGGGACACCTACTGTAGTCAGGCCCCATGTTGTACAGCCTCTGCGGTCTCCTTTCCTCACAGCTCTGTGCTCTCTCCTCCCCCCTCCCCCTCCTCCTGCTCAGACGGCTGAAGGCTGAGAGAAGAGTCTGGGGCTGAGGGAAGATACCAAGTGCAGCGGGGGTGGCGGGAGTGGGATTGTGGTGAGGTGAGAAGAACTTCAAAGCTGCAAATGAGTTTATTTTTAAAAAAATATCAGACATTTGGGGGCCCTCCTGCTTGACTGGGTGCCTGGGGCCCGGAGCACAAGCTGCAAGAGCAGGATTGTTAATCCGGCCCTGGAATGATGGGGGGAATTGCCCTGTCGCTACAGGATGGGCAAGCACTGGCTCTGCTCGGGGCCCCAAGCAAATGCTTGGTTTGCCGGTCCTGTAGCGACGGGCCTGTCCCGACCACCACTCGCACCCACAAGGCGACCACCACAATGGAATCTATCACAGAATAATGTCTGCACTTTATGGCAACTGTGACTTGAAGCAGCCGCTAATTCTCCCATCTATCGTACTACTTTAGTCAGGAAACTAGTGACCAGTCTATGATATATCCGTCTGGATATCAGTGTTTATCCACAGTGACAAATCAGTTTGATATATGCTTATTTGCACATAGATTCCTAATGCTGTGCTGCAGGAATGACAACATTTGACGTACACTTCCAAATAAAATGCAAATGTAATCATCACTGTAAGATGAGTTATTTACAGTACATTCTCTGCACACATCACTATGTATAGGAGGATGAATCATAGATCATCTTTTTGAAGAGATCTTCGTCAGAGGGAATCAGTTACATATCCTAAGTCGAAATTAAAGGGGTCATCTCAACCCTATACATTCAGGAAGAAAGCCACTAAGTAAAGCAGCTCCTGTGCTGATGGACCTGGCAGTCTATGTATTACATTGTTGGCCATTCATGTATATGACTGACAAGGAAAACTAATTTTTACTTGCAGATGCCCCTCAAGCTGCCTTCATGACAAAACTGCACACTACAATGAGTGCACTCAAACTATCTGACGTGCTGACCATGGTGGCATTACACAGTGCCAATTATTGTCCACCGTGTGTGAATGGAGTACAGAAATCTAAAAGCAAAGTAGGTAATTCAAACAAATCTAGTAAGGCTGGGTTCACATGTGTCCAGCTCAGTGACCCCAGACCAAACTAGTGCAACTGATGCCACAGCTGATGACAAAAGTGAATCAGGTGACATCATTTTTGTGCATGCCAGACAGGGGAACGCAGCAAGAAGTGTTTCGCTGTCCGGCGCTCATGCTGCATGTTCCACAGTTCGACATCTCAAGTTGGATGAATGTGAACTGTCCCAGTCAAATGAATGGGATCAGTTCTACAATCAGTTTCCCTCTGGTGATTTTTCTACAATGGCAGAGGAAAACACCACTGGATGACGAACATATAGAAGGGGCCTTAAGGGGCACTACAACAGTAAAAAAAACAAGACCACCAAAACATGTCAAGCCTTACTGGCCCTTAGCCATGACGTTGGTGTACAATGTACAACTTTTTATAGGGGTGGCCAGAAGGTCACATGATCAAATAATAATCTCATGATTGTGACCAGCTCGACTGCCACACAAATACAAAATATGAACAAAACATAAAAGGTCATCCAGTATCTGTATGTCTCCCACATTTTCTTTAGGAAACCCTCTCGGAAAATCAGAAATGTCAGGGTGGAGGGTGGATATACTCCTGGACTGATGTAAAGCTTTGCGTTTCAGATACATCCAAACTGTTGTTTTACAGATATCTCACTGCTGTTCTGTTTGGTTGCACCATTTTGCACCATCGGAGTCCCTACCCCTCCTTGGGGCCCCATGCCCGCAAGGAAATCATCAAGCTGGGTGCCGCCACCCAGCCAACCAATCACTTCGTTCAGCATAAGTCTCCAAATGTGCCTCCAAGACTTCCTCCTACTCCCGCTGCCGTGACAACTAAACAAAATCCTAGGGCGGGCGGGTGGGAACGTTCTCCTGTGGCTCTGTCCTGCAGACTGTCCCCTCCTCCCTTGCCCCCCAGCCTTTTAACCCTTGTTAACTCCTCACCTGACCTCTCGCTGACCTGCACTTATCCCTTCCTCCGATTTACCCTTTTCCTGCTGCTCAGCCACCCCTAGTCATGCGCCCCTCCCATCCAATGCTTTCCTGTCGAGGGCTTTCTTTGTGATACTGGATATCTGCAGAGGAGAAGTGATTGTTACGTGCCACGCACTTCAGCACTTGGCAGCCCCACCCTGTGATTGTATGGTCTACTACTCAGTGACTGAGCTGTTATCGCTCCTAGATGCTTCCACTTGACAATAATTCCACTAAAACTATTAACTGGGGTAGATCAAGCAGATGTGGTAAAGGTGGCATCCATGACAGTACCCTATTCAGTGCGGTCTATACTGCTATCAGTTTATGCCTGTGGAGATTAGATGGGTGTGTACATGATGTTATGCATATGTTTGTTGTGGGTATGGCTGAAATACCTTAAACCAATCATTGAGATGAATGTCCACATATGTTGGCCATACAGTGCATGAAATACAGAATTGGGGATAGTTTTTTTTTTTCGATATATTGTTTTTTTCTTTATATTGTTACTTTTATAGGCATTACCAATGTAGTACATGACTGGATTTGTATTTTATATCCCTCTTATCTGTTTCGGCTGCTTTTATTTCCATCCCAGATCCACTAATTGATTTATTGCTAATTGGCGGGCTTGGTGTTCGGGACACTAAGCCGCCATAACTCTTCCACCGGACCTTATTGAATTAACCAGCTCATTACCTCTTGATGTTAATGCTAACCAGGTTAGGTTTTCCTGTGATGTCATTAATGCAACAAGCTGGGAACTAGCAAAGGAAATCAGTTCTAAGATGTGGAAAATAAATAACCACAAGATTTCAAGGTAATAAAGTACATCAAAGAACGCTGCATCTTACATTTCAGGCATTTGCCTAGAAGCACATATAGATGTATTGATGTAAAAATCTCTGTCAGTAATGTACATGCCCATGTAAAATAAGATGATACGAGCCCTATATTAGGACTAGAGAGTAGCAAATCCATCAGCTGATTCACCGGTCATTAGGATAGAATGCACAATGACTGATTTGCAGACTCTTCGCTCTGAGAAGTGTCGACTGGTTCTCTTATTATCACTTTACAAGACTATGAAGAGACGAGACTCAGAATTATGGTATGATCAGGAAAATGTCCTGGCTACATTCCTCTGTAGAGCTGCGATCTTCCTACTCCCGCAGAAATAATCCAGAATTGGTGCTTATGTTCATGGCAATTTGCCTCGGATATAAGCAACATCTCATTGACAAACATTGGACATTCACCAATGAGAACGTCATAGGATGTTCTATTACGTAAATTCTGATGTGTCAAATAAGCATCGCAAAGCCCATTGATATCCATGGTAGGGTGTTGCAAGGTGGAATGTCCTCATGGATATTCTGTGTGGATTCTTCGTAGTGTGAACAGGGCCTTATATTTTGTCTGTTGTAGCTACTGTATGAGCAGAGTACTGTGTTCTCGATAGGAGTAGGGGGGGGGGGGCACTGACAGCTGTCCACCAGCAGTGTGTTTCTCTGAGAACAAAAGAAATACAAGACAGTTGAAATTCATTAAATCCCTCATAGGATTTATCACAAGGTATGTATACTTTTGCAGGACACTGGGTTTGTTTGTAGTCTGTCACCATGGAGATATGTAGGTCTGTATGGGATGTTTAGTATAAAACATGATTGTGAATTTTCCCCATCAGTTTTTGGTTTGGTTTATGGTGTTCATGTTTTTAAATTCTCGTTTAGTTTTTAGTATCGCAAAATCTGTACTAGGTAGCCAAAACTCAGCGACTTTGGCCGCAGCACGGGTCATGTGTCAAAGATCACGATATTGCCTGCCCACATTGCAACTACTGAAAGTGAATGTAGTTTTGTTGCGACTCACAACTGTTGGGTTGCGGTATCTTTAGGCTCACATTCACTTCCATTAGATACAAACAGTGCATTCAAACAGCATGATAAGGCCAAATTTAACCAAAGTTGCCATGTAGCCCTTGCCCAATTTTATTCTTAGTTCGAGATTCCACTTCCGTTTTCTCTTTCTTTGTCTTTTTCATATTTTGTTATGTAACTTGATGCTGGTGGTACAAAGCAGTAAGTGGGATAACATAAGAAACAGCAAACACAACACAGTATGTAGCACCAAAAGATCCATAGCAACGTGCAATGTTATATAATTCTCCATAACTGGAGCAGTGATCGCCTTACCATTTTTATTTTAAAAGAACATTCATGAAATTTAACAGGCAAGAGAGAAAGGGAGAGCAAAGAAAATACTAAATACTCAGAAAGACAATTTTTATTCTTTAGGTTCTGTATTTGCGGTATATGTTTTCTGAAAAGTTTTTGCGGTGCCATTGTGCTGTAGGGTCCTCCGTGCACATTACGATTTTTTTCTTTAACATTAACGTATGTTGTATTCAATGACAAATAGACTCATTTTGCCTCCCATATTGTCAGCATCAACAGTATAGATCATTTTTACAAATACACAAAGCATTATATCAATCACTTCGAAAAGTCAGAAATAAATTAATAAACAACTGATTTTTAAGGCTTTTACAAGTATTATGTTGAAGTGATGGAGAATTAAATCATATAAATTCTACAGTATAAGGCTAAGTTTACACCTAGTATTTTGGTCAGTATTTTGGATTGCCCAAAATACTGTGTGTGAACCCAGCCTAGTACTTGGTGTCAGGATGCAGTGGATTCTAAATGGATCCTGATTGTAGTGGTTTAGATATGTAAGGAGCATTGTAAAGGGCTCCGGCTGGTTTTGTTATATTTTAAATAAGCAAAAAACATATATATATATTTTTTTTAATTTCAGAGTAGAAGAGAAACTGTTGATAACATAAAAGCATCAGGGGAGGACAGTGGATACATGTTGTTTGGTAAGTCCTTTTCATACTTACAAGTGATCCTGACTGTGGGTTATTACTGTTCTCAGATAGACGGTGACACTTGGGAGGGCCGATCTGGAGCTTTAATTAAGATATTGATCATTCTTTCCGTGCATCGTGCAACACATTGGCCTGGAGAGAGAATGCCTTGTAGACAATGTATTGGCAGTTAAGAGCCTAATGAAGACTCCTCTTCTGCTACTTTATGACCTGGCATATATCATGTAAATGTTGTCATTGACAGAAAGCTCTTTAGCAAAAGGCGACACTAAATATTCCATACCACCATGGATATGAGTGTTTAGTCAAGAGTGATGAATTATTATTAAAGTACCGTATATACTCGAGTATAAGCCGACCTGAATATAAGTCGAGGCCCCTAATTTCACCCCAAAAAAACAGGAAAAGTTATTGACTCGACTATAAGCCTAGGGTGGGAAATACATCATCCCCCCATGTCATCATCAAGACCCCGTCATTAACACCATCATCATCATCACCCTGTCATCATCCCCCCCTTCATCATCACCACCTGTCATCATCCCCCTGTCATCATCCCCCACCCCCCCTTCATCATCCCACCCCCACCCCCTTCATCATCACCGCCTGTCATCATCCCAACCCCCCCCCCAACCCCCACCCCCTTCATCATCACCGCTTGTGAATGTCTGATTACAGTGGTCTGTTCCAAAACTACAACTCCCAGCATGCCCGGACAGCCATCGGCTGTCCGGGCATGCTGGGAGTTGTAGTTTTGAAACATCTGGAGGTCCGCAGGTTGAAGACCACTGCAGCCTTCGTCATCATCCAGACCCCCCCACCCCCTTTAGTTTTGTACTCACCTCCGCTCGGCGGGACGTTAGGGTGAGCTGGTCCGGGCCATCTGTGCTGCAGGGACCGTCCAGTGGGGAGGGATAGTCATTCCGGGCTGTCCATCTTCACCCGGGGGGGGCCTCTTCTCCGTGCTTCGGACCCGGAATAGTGACGTTGCCTTGATGACGACGCACAGGGACGTTGCTCATGAACGTCCCTGTGCGTCGTCGTCAAGGCAACGTCCTTATTCCGGGGCCGGGCCCGAAGCGCGGAGAAGAGGCCCCCCCGGTGAAGATGGACAGCCCGGAATGACTATCCCTCCCTGCAGCACAGATGGCCCGGACCAGCTCACCATAACGAGGTGAGTACAAAACTAAAGGGGGGGGGGGGGTCTGGATGATGACGAAGGCCGCAGTGGTCTTCAACCTGCGGACCTCCAGATGTTTCAAAACTACAACTCCCAGCTTGCTGGGAGTTGTAGTTTTGAAACATCTGGAGGTCCACAGGTTTAAAACCACTGAGGGAGGAGAGTTCACTCGAGTATAAGCCGAGTGTTTTCAGCACGAAAAATCGGCTTATACTCGAGTATATACGGTAGTTGCAGCATACAGACAGATTGTCCATAATGAAGAGAGGAAAATGAGGAGGCACTCACGGTTAAGGTCCAGCAGGATCCTTTATTTTCACTGCAAACTGAAGCAAAGCAGTATAAGACTCGAGTCTGATGAAACGCCCGGAAGGGGCGTGAAACAATTCTCACTACATCTGTGTACCTGCGATGGTGTTCCGCTGATACTGCTAAGCTTCAGTTTGTACCGAAAATAAAGAAGCCTACTGCACCTTAACCGTGAGGGCCTCCTCATTTTCCTCTCTTCATTATGGATTCTGCATGTTTTGCTCTGGAGGATTGAGAACCCTGTTTGATGCTTTCCTGTAGCGCTGTACATTTTGGCTTATTGCCGGAGCCTGTTAGAGATTGCCCATATCTGAGATGTCAGTGCCGGTCTCTGTCTCTCCTAACCCGTGTACAGACAGATTGTGTCTCATGGGGAGCTTTGTTTCACCCGTGTGACCCTGAATAATGCTGTTAGACTTGACACATTAATATAGGGGTTATTGAGTAAAAAACAATTCCTACAGCAGTGTGATCAATGCCAATTGTGAAGCATCATTGGATTACGGGTTACACCTTACATAGGTTATCCTGTGAACCCTTGTCAATATAGATATACTGGGAACCAGTGTGTGATGTTAGAGAAACGTTATCATTATTTTGTAATGAAATCTGTTTTTATCAGCCCATTCCCCCAATTCCATAGCTGGCATGAGTGTTTTTCCCAGCAGTCCTCATATCTGCTGTACAACTGTCCTTGTCTTCCAGAAGCCAAATCTTTGCCTCTTAGTCTCCTTCCCCCAGGCAGCAGTCAAAGTCATCTATTCTTTAAAGCGTTGACAAGCTATCCCAATGTGTCTATGTAGGTTTTCTCTGTTTGTACAGAATGCCACTGGATAGCCTGTTCACCAGCAGGGATCCCTCTAAACATTCACAACGGGGAGATTGGGGAAGGAACATGAATGTCTACATTACTATTGGTAGAATTTCCACGTATAAATTCTGCCTGGAGTCCAAGCCTGGTCAGTGGAAGGCTATGTTCACACGGAGCAATTTCCGAGCTGAATTCCGCTTGGAAATTCCACTGAAGCAGAGTCCTATGGATTCCAAGTGGATTCTGCTGCACCATGCACCTGGTGGGATTTCCACGGCAGACTTTTCTGCTACAAAATTCCAGATTCCAGCTTCAGCAGAAACATTAAACTGATTCAATGTTTCTGCAGATTTCGCTTGGAAAGCATCGTCTATGAAGACAGCACATTTCCCAGTGGTCCTAGTGCCGTAGAATCAAGCAAATGTGTGGAATGTCTGCCCGGGCAGACATTTCTCACCATGTGAACATGGCCTACACAGTATTTTCTGCTTCAAGAATGGTCATGTCGATTCTTGAAGCAGAAAATACTCATAGACCCTATTCACATGGCCAAAATTGTGCAGAATGTCTGCTGGAATATACAGGCGGACATTCCGCATACTTAGTTGTTTCAGCTGAACTAGGACCACTCAGCAATGCATTTATAATATATATAAATAATATCCAAAGGATAGGGGATAAGATGTCTAATCTTGGGGTCCGGCTGCTAGGAGCTAGCTGGGAGCCCTTGCGATCAGACATCTTATTCCCTACCTTTTGGATAGGGGATAAGATGTCTAAGGGCGGAGAACCCCTTTACCGTCTATAACTACATATACTTAACATTTAGAATTTGCTAGGGTATCTGGGTGAAGCCCAGTCACCCTCTTAGCTATTTGGCAGGAATCTGGTTAAGTCCAGTTAGTTGCTGCGAGCCCTTTAGGCTGAGCACTTGTTAGTGATTTGTATGTGCATGTATAAAAGGAAGAAACAAACAAACATACAAAATGGCGATAAATAGAAATGCAACAGAAACGCGTTTCGAATTTTTAACAGTTTTCTTTGGGAGCTGGAGGACCCTGAATGCCTCCCTTTGGTGGACCATTTCAGTTTCTAGTTTTAGTGGGTTATCTTTCTGGCATCCCCAACATAAGCCATCTTACAGTGGAAAGGGGTATGTCACAGGTACACTATAGCACTAATGTATATCAAAGACTATTCCT